>NW_026015901.1:77500-82500 GCF_020379485.1 Brassica napus | reverse complement strand
GTTCCAAACGGTGCCATTGGTTCAAGGCTTAGGCCGAACCAAGTGGACAGTCCACGGCTGCATAGTCGAACGGACGGACGGTTAGTTTAACCGGAGTGTTGTGTTGCAAGGTCTGATTGGTTGCAAGGCAATCCGGTTTGGTCTTGGGCCTTACTCTGTGGTATGGATCCAGGCTTTGGGTCGGATCAGGTAAGAAGGTCTGTGAGCCTTTAGGCCGGACTTATAACTGGCCGAT
Source organism: Brassica napus (assembly GCF_020379485.1). Classification (NCBI taxonomy): domain Eukaryota; kingdom Viridiplantae; phylum Streptophyta; class Magnoliopsida; order Brassicales; family Brassicaceae; genus Brassica; species Brassica napus. The sequence continues at coordinate 82,265 of NW_026015901.1, read as the reverse complement.
CGCACCTAGATCTTAATCAGACGGTTAGACGGGACTATGGACAATCCGGCTAAGGTTGGATGGTTCTAGCCGCAAAGGCTAAGTAGGATATCTTACAATCAACCTCGGGTTGGTGAGTAGGATAGGCGCCATATGCCTTATGTAGGGCGTAGACCCACATGATGGCAATGGAAGGCCGGTCATATCAGTGCATGCTAAGTGGACGATGGCTTATCAAGTCTAGTGGTCGGATCATGTTTCATGACGATGGTTCGATGGCCGAACACTAGTATGGATAATCATGTTGCTGGAGTAAGAGTATTGGTGTGATGCTTCTAGATATCAACCTTGGTATTGATAACTTCGAGATTGGCTAAGAGTCATGACGAAGAGTATGGCTAGTACTATGTGTTGTAGACCATAAGTATTGAGCTTAGGTGTGATTGTTCAAGGAAGGCCGTGTAAGATCTGATCATGGTTGAGTATGGACGACCTGACCTCTGAATGATGGCTCAAGGTGTCGGTCCTAACCTGATTAATGAATGCATCGGTTGGTATGAACAAATCATATCTGTTGTCTGGGTTAAGTCCCAAGGCCGGTCAGGCCAGATGATGACTCATCAGTTCCAAGTCATGTGAGGATGGTTGGTTGATTGACTTAGGATCTCATGAGCTTTGTCAGTCCAGAAGATGGACTTGGTACGATTGCCTATAAGGCAAAAAGAATTTTGGATTGTGCTTGAGCCGAGATAGGCCAAATACATACCCTTATCCTTTCAAAGACTTCTCAAAGGTTACTTATGTCGGTGGGGATGGTTGGTTGAATGACTAAGTACCAAGGGGAGCTGTTTGATGCAGTAGTCAAGATAAGGACCTTAAGTAAGATCATTGAGTGATCGTGGTCCAGCTGTTAAGCAAGAGCGATTCGAGTCAATGGAAGACCGATGAGCTAATAAGCTCCATAGATGTGGCAAACGTATGATCTAGCATTTACTTATGTAGATCTAGATAGAATGGTTTAGGGGAATGGAACCTCAGAATTGTATGGCTTGGTTTGGGTTTAGGATTGACCTTTAAGCTAATTGGTAGTTGAGTAAACTGACCAAGGCTAAGGTGATTCGACCAGACAAGTGTTTTGACTGGTTTTAGACCAATGGTTAACTACAGAATAATCCACTGCGTATCTGTTGATAGGATCTAGGCTATTAATGACTAGGGAAGTCTTTAGCTAAGATCTAAGTTAGCCCTCGCCTTTAGGCAATATTATAAATAAAGGGCGAAAATTAAGAGGTTCGGCCAGGAAGTGGACCGACCGACGTGAGGCATCGACGTTGGCCTAGGCGGCCGGGATCGGGTCTTACAAGTTGGTATCAGAGCATGCTTGATCCTGTTTAGGACAACGCTCTATGATGTTGGTTTCCAAACCGAAATTATTTCCAAAACTATGATGACTATGAAACCTTAGTTGGGGTGAGCCAAGAAAGAGTTGAGGTAATCTAGGGTATCATGCTTGTGAATGTGGGAATTCTAAGATGAACCGGCTAAGCCAAGATACATTTTCCAAGGGCAAGATCCTAAAAACAGAAAGGTTGGTCGATCTAGTTATTAAGAAGTAATAGACGGGTTGGAAGGGATGGAAGCAATGCAAAACTTGTTTATGGATTACCTGGACAAGGGAAGTAACATGGACCAGAGAGTGGCTTAGGTTGAAATAAACGTGCAGCACTCTACAGAAGTTAAGTGTTATCCCTTGATGGCCGTTCATAATATGTAAAGCATATGCAATGTTAAATCTGACTCAAAGGAGACACTACATGACCAGTACACGAGTGGACTTGTGATCAGATGGATCAGCTAGGACTCGGTATACGTCAAGGTAGGTTTCCTTAGATCTAGTGGGATGGAATGAATCAATTCCAATCTGAATCCGTCCAAAGAAAGAATTGAGGAAACTCAGGGTGTTCGTTCCAATCATTGGAAGAACATGATGTTAAGTATCTTAGTATGATGGGGATTGAGGTATATTATAATTTCTGTTGTGAATGGTGTCAGCATTCGCAATAGGAAGACGCTTTGGAGAATGGTGTGAGACATTTTCCAAATGTGTGATTAAACCGAAATTCTACTCATCTAAGTATCCACTAGAAGTGGAACGGGTGGCATTGTTGGAGTCTAACTTGGCTGAAGAAGCTAAGCTTAAGGCTAAGCCACAGTCTGGCCCATCGGGCAAGACTAATGATAAAAAGAGAAAATGGGACCAGGTGGACGGAGGTGAGACCTCTGGTTGCCAACCTGAGTGTTCTAAATGTGGACGGAACCATACCGGAGAGTGCTGGAAGGCCAAGGGGGCTTGTGTTCGTTGTGGCAGCATGGACCATGGGGTTCAAAACTGTCCTCGACTGAACCTGTCTGGTAGAAGCGGCCAGATGACTTGTTTCCATTGTGGCCAGCAAGGACATTTCCAATCGGAGTGTCCCAAGCTGCAAGGAAGTCAGGGGAAGGGCCGTGGAGACACAGGCAAGGCATCCCAAGGCAAACCAACCACAACACCAAAGGTGTATGAACTGTCACGAGACGACGGGGCTTCCGAATCTTTTGATTTGATCTCTGGCAATCTCTAAATTTATCTTTTTACATTCAAGTAGTAATGCTTTGTCTGGAACCTAGAATAGTCTAGGGGATTCTGATGGGGTCTCTGATAGTAACCCTCATGATTGGTGGTGTAAAAACCCACGTACTTTCCGACGCAGGGCTACACATAGGTTTTGTGAGTCCGGGACTGGTCGGAAAGGGTCTGTTCTGTCTGTACGCTGGTGATAATTTTGGGATAGTGAGGGCAGCCAGTGGGCAAGCCAGGAACTCACTAGGTCTCATGTCGAATATCCCAGTGCAGATCCAGGGAAAGGTCTTCCCTGTGAATCTTGTATGTGTCCACCTAAAGAATCACGAGATGATCCTAGGTATGGACTGGTTGGGAAAGTATCGGGCCACTCTCGATTGCCATAGAGGTCGTGTGCAATTGGAGACTGGGCTTCATCCGATCCAGTACCAATGTCTGTGTCCGGCTCAAGAGAAAGTAGTGGTTTCAGCAGTTCGAGCGATTCAGATGTTGGAACAGGGTTGTCAGTCCTTTTTGGCTACAATTACAACTATAGAGCCGGGCAGTTCTGTTCTGAAAGACCTTTCAGAGGATTCGTTGGTGTCGAAGTTCCCAGATGTGTTCCAGGTACCTCAGGGTGTCCCCCCTGATAGGTCGGATCCATTTACGATTGAACTAGAGCCAGGGACAGCTCCGCTGTCCTAGAGTCCGTTTCTGTCGGCTCCGGCCGAGATGGCAGGGCCGAAATTGACCATGTCCGAGAGAGGACCATGGTCGCAGTACAACCAAGTCGGAGTTTGACCTAAGGTTAAGAATGATCAAGTCCAGTAAAGGACGAGGATCAGGCCACGACCTATTCGGAGATGGACCTATGGTCGGGGTGAAACGGTCGAGTCCCTGAGTGGACCAGGACCAGAGTACGACCGAGTCCAAGGAAGGACCAGGATCGAATTATTACAAAGTCCACTGAAGGACAGAAGTCAAGTCTGAGGCGTTTTTAGTCTGGAGGGACTAAGATCGCAATGTGGCCAAGCCTGAAAAGGTTGTGGCCGATTAAGGGGATGATCCATTACGTTGTGGCTAAGGTCATGAATCTTATTGTCCATGAAGGACAAAAGAACCATAACAATCTGTTAGGACTTGTTGTAGGACGAGCAGCCTAAAGATTGGAACAAGTTCGTGAGGACTTGACTGGTACATCGAAGTGGTCATTTGGTGGTTTTGAATCAAGCTTGTTCTATTCTCTGATCAAGACTAGAATAAGTTCGGTTGGAATATTTTGTCTTGGGACAAGGTATAATCATCACCGGATTCGAGGACGAAACCATTACAAGTGGGGGAGACTTGTCACGCCCCCAATCCTGGAAAGGATTGTCGGGACGGCCATGGTTCGAGGAAACGTACCAGCCAGTCTTAGGACATCAAGGCAAGCGTTCCATGGTCAAGAAAGAAGGTTAAGGACATAAGGAAACTTAGACTTAACCTTATAAGAGCAAAGAGACGGCTAAGACGAGTAAGACGGTAGCTGGACGAGATAGAGAAGTAGCTCGACCAGCTTAACGAAGCTAGGTTGAGTTCACTCCAGCTCAGCCACTACTAAGTCAGCTCCACTAGCTGGACTACTAGCTCACTCAGCTGAGGCAGCTGGGAGTCAGCTCATCTCAGCTAGACGGACTGTTCGGTTTTAGGCCGATGGTCCGGGTCCGGGTCAGTGGCGGGCTGTGAGGTCCGGCCATGAGGCCATGGGCTGTTGGGTCCTTGGACAAGGCCGTGGGCTAAGTCCAGGAGGCTTGGGGCGTGGGTTGGGCTTATGACCGACCCCAAACCCAATCAGAAAGGGCGAAGGGATGCAAGTGGCCGAGAGGGCACAACCCTTGGCCGATGGTGCCCATTCGCTAGCAAGTCGTGCCTGTTCGTGGGACAAGACTTACCCCCTCGTTTTCTATAAATATGGGGGCTCTCCTGTCGATTTCATTATCCATTTCCAGAGTAAAATACTCAGAGAAAAACGTAGAGAGAGAGAGAGTGAGTCCCGGCCAAGAGATCGGCCGGAAAAGGGCCGGTCGTGGTGGTTTAGTATCTCCGGCAAGGAGAACGGTTTAGGAGAGAGGAGGCCGTGTGGTTATGGATACCCAAGGCATAGAGAATGGTCTGGAGAAGGACTCCAACCCCGTGGTTCAGTCATAT
>NW_026015901.1:60000-67500 GCF_020379485.1 Brassica napus | reverse complement strand
TCCGGAAGGCTTAGCAACCGGTCAGACCTTGCGACTCTACCTTGGCTTAGACAAACCGTGACCTTGTCTTAACTAGACAAGCCATAGGCTGATCCATAAGGATCGGTCCTAACCTGTCCCGAAAGACACCGTTTGGAACATGCACCCTTTGGCCAATCGTGCCTCTTGGTCCTCGTACCTTTTGATGTTCGCAACCTTTGGTAACTCGTACCTTTTGGTCCCTGACACCCTTTGGCAACTCACAACCTTTGAACACTCATGACTCTTGACAACTCGTGCCCTTTGGGTCATTCCCAACCGTTCGTCCTAACCGCCCAGTCTTGGTGCGATCGGATCATCCGTCTAACCGACCCGTGTCAAGGCTAGCGGTCTGGTTATGTTCGGCCAAAGCCTAGGGACGTGTCCCTTGGACTCAACCAACACAACCTTTCGTGTTTAACCAGAGAGAAGAGAAGAGAAACGAATTGAAATAGATAAGGAGAGCCGGATGGGACTTAGGAACCGAGCAGAGCCGCGGTGCGGTCGCATGGACCGTCCGTTCGGTCTGATGGAGCCACGGCCCATCACATACCTTGTGAACCACGTCTGGGTTCTCCATGCTCTTCTCCTTGTCTTGATCTCCCATTCTTGACCAGAGTTAGTTCTCAAACGATCAGAGTCGCCGGAACACAACACCACCACAATCGGCCTTTCTCTTGGCCGGAACTCTCTCTTTCTCTCTTTCTTTCTCTCTACGTTTTTCTCTCAGTATTTTACTCTGGAATTGGATAATGAAATCGACCAGAGAGCCCCCATATTTATAGAAACGAGGGGGTAAGTCTTGCCCCACGAACAGGCACGACTTGCTAGCGAATGGGCACCATCGGCCAAGAGTTGCCCCCTTTTGGCCACTTGCATCCCTTCGCCCTTTCTGATTGGGTTTGGGGTCGGCCACAAGCCCAACCCACGCCCCAGGACTCCTGGACACAGCCCACAGCCTTGCCCAAGGACCCAACCGCCCATGGCCTCATGGCCGGACCTCCCAGCCCGCCACTGACCCAAACCCGGACCATCGGCCTAAAGCCCGGACAGTCCGTCTAGCTGAGATGAGCTGACTCTCAGCTGCCTCAGCTGAGTGAGCTAGTAGTCCAGCTAGTGGAGCTGACTTAGTAGGGACTGAGCTGGAGTAAACTGAACCTAGCTTCCTTGAGCTGGCCGAGCTACTCGTCCACTTCGTCCTAGCTACCGTCTTACTCGTCCTAGCTGTCTCTTAGCTCGTATAAGGTTAAGTCTAAGTTTCCTTATATCCTTAACCTTCTTTCTCGACCATGGAACGCTTGCCTTGATGTCTTAAGACTGGCTTGTACGTTTCCTCGAACCATGGCCGTCCCAACAATCCTATTCAGGATTGGGGGCGTGACAAGTCTCCCCCCCTTGGGATGGATTCGTCCTCGAATCCGAATCGAATGCTTCCTCGGAAACAAACTGATCCAACCACTCTGGGTACTCTGCTTTCATTCTAGCTTCGGTCTCCCAAGTGATTATATCCTGACCATTACAGTCCCAGACGACCTTGACCATCTGGACCGTCTTCTTCCTTGTTGCTTTTTCCATCCTATCTATGATTTGAACTGGCCTCGTTTCCAAGGTTAGGTTCTTACCAAGATCGTCTGGAATGGCAGGAAGAGCGATGTCTTGGTCCGTCAAACATTTCCGAAGTTGGGAGACGTGGAACACATTATGAAATGCGTCCATCTTGGCCGGCAAGTCCAACTTGTAGGCCACCATCCCAACTCTTTCAATGACCTTGAACGGCCCCAAGTATCTCGGGTCTAACTTCCGTCTCCCGGAAATTCGGACTCGTCCTTTGAAGGTAATCATTTTGAGATACACCAAGTCACCTACTTGAAACTCGAGATCTTTCCTTCTTCGATCTGCATAGTTCTTTTGGCGATCTTGTGCCTGTCTCATCTTGTCCCTCAAGAACTTGATCTTTTCGGTTGTCTCTTCGACAATCTCCGGACCAATCATGCTGCGTTCCCCAACTTGGGTCCAGCATAAGGGTGTCCTGCATGGACGCCCATACAGAGCTTCGTATGGCGACATGCCAATACTACTATGGAAACTATTGTTGTAAGCAAATTCTACCAGAGGTAGATGTTTCTCCCAGGAATCACCCCAGTCTAGAACACATGCTCGCAACATATCTTCCAATGTCTGGATCGTACGTTCAGACTGTCCATCCGTCTGTGGGTGATAGGCTGTACTCATGTTCACCCTTGTTCCTAAGGCCTTTTGGAAAGCCTTCCAGAAGTAAGATGTGAACCTTGAATCCCTATCCGAGACTATGCTTGCCGGCACACCATGTAGTCGGACGATCTCATCAATGTACTTACGTACAATCTGATCTACCCCATCCGACTTCTTGATAGCCAGGAAGTGTGCTGATTTGGTTAGTCGATCAACCAAAACCCAAACCGCATCCTTCTTATTCCTCGTGGTAGGGAACCCGGTCACAAAGTCCATTGTGATGTGATCCCATTTCCATTCCGGAATAGGCAAGCTTTGTAATAACCCACTAGGCACCTGATGTTCTGCTTTGATGAGTTGGCAAGTGGAACACTTGGCCACCCATTCCGCTACATCTGCCTTCATACGGATCCAATGATAGAATTTCTTAAGGTTCTGGTACATCTTGGTCGCACCAGGATGAACCGAGAATCTGGACTTATGAGCCTCCCTCATAATCTCTTCCTTTAGACTCCTATCATTAGGAACACTGATCCGACCGTTTACTAGGATGGTACCATCCTTTGCAATCTGGTACTCCGTCCTATCATTCTGAGCAACCTTATTCAGGTTCTCGTCCTGACCTTGAGCCAACCGGATTCGAGTAAGCAGGTCGGCTTGGTTAACCGCCTCCAACCCCAAAGCTTCGGTTGTCGTAGTCAGCACATTCAGCCGCAGAGCACGGACCATACCGTCCAGGTCGTCCGCCTCCCGTTCGGCCGATACATCAGCCCTCTTCCGGCTCAAAGCGTCTGCTACCAGATTAGCCTTTCCCGGATAGTAGGTGATGTCCAAATCGTAGTCAGCTACGAATTCCATCCACCTCCTCTGCCTTAAGTTTAACTCAGGCTGGGTGAATATATACTTAAGACTCTTATGGTCCGTAAGTATCTGAACTTTGGCGCCATACAAGTATGATCGCCAAATCTTTAAGGCGAATACTACCGCAGCCATTTCGAGATCATGGGTGGGGTAGTTTCCCTCATGTTTCCTCAACTGCCTGGACGCATAGGCAATGACTTTCCCATGCTGGGTCAATACGCAACCTAGTCCAGTGATGGACGCGTCCGTATAGACCACATATGGTTGATCGGCCTCCGGAAGCACTAGGACGGGTGCGCTAGTCAGCATGTTCTTAAGTGCGGAGAAACATTCCTCACACTCTTCAGCCCATGTGAACTTAACGTCCTTCCCAGTCAGCCGCGTCATAGGCTGAGCCAAGCTTGCGAATCCTTTCACAAACTTTCTATAGTAACCTGCCAGCCCTAAGAAGCTTCTGACTTCCGTAGCACTGCATGGTCGGGGCCAATCCTTGATTGCCCTGATCTTCTCTGGATCCACCGAGATGCCCTGATCGGAAACAATATGGCCGAGGAACCCAATACTCTTCTGCCAAACATTTACTGAGTTTAGCATAGAGTTTGTGTTCTCATAATCGTTCCAGCACGGCTCTCAAGTGTTTCCTATGAGATTCCTCATCCTTGGAATAAATTAGGATATCATCAATGAAGATGATCACGAATTCATCCAAGAAATCTCGGAACACGCTGTTCATCATTTTCATGAAAGCGGCAGGTGCATTGGTCAGACCGAACGGCATCACTACGAACTCGTAATGACCGTACCTGGTCCTAAATGCCGTCTTCCTAATATCATTTGGCTCTATAGGGATCTGATGATACCCTGAAGCCAAATCAATCTTGGAAAACCACTTGGCTCCTTTGAGTTGATCCAACAGTTCGTCTATCCTGGGCAACGGGTACTTGTTCTTCACAGTGACCCTGTTCAACCCTCGATAGTCGATGCACAGACGCATGCTACCATCCTTCTTTCTCACGAAGAGGACTGGTGCACCCCAAGGGGAGCTACTTGGCCGTATGAACCCCTTGTCAAGCAATTCTTCCAATTGCTTCTTTAGCTCGGCCATCTCGGCCGGAGCCATCCGGTACGGACTCTTGGACAGCGGAGCTGTCCCTGGCTCTAGTTCAATCGTAAATGGATCCGACCTATCAGGGGGGACACCCTGAGGTACCTGGAACACATCTGGGAACTTCGACACCAACGAATCCTCTGAAAGGTCTTTCAGACAGACAGAACTGCCCGGCTCTGTAGTTGTAATTGTAGCCAAAAAGGACTGACAACCCTGTTCCAACATCCGAATCGCTCGAACTGCTGAAACCACTACTTTCTCTTGAGCCGGACACAGACATTGGTACTGGATCGGTCGAAGCCCAGTCTCCAATTGCACACGACCTCTATGGCAATCGAGAGTGGCCCGATACTTTCCCAACCAGTCCATACCTAGGATCACTTCGTGATTCTTTAGGTGGACACAGACCAAATCCACAGGGAATACCTTTCCCTGTATTGACACTGGGATATTTGACATGAGACCTAGTGAGTTCATGGCTTGCCCTCCGGCCGCCCTCACTATCCCAAAATTATCTCCAGCGTCCAGACAGAACAGACCCTTTCCGACCAGTCCCGGACTCACAAAACTATGTGTAGCCCCTGTGTCGAAAAGTACGTGGGTTTCCACACCACCAATCATGAGGGTTCCTAACAGAGACCCTCATCAGAATCCCCTAGACATTCTAGGTTCCATACCAAGCATTTTCTACTTGAATGTAAAAAGAAAAATTTAGGAATTACCAGAGATCGAATCAAACGATCCAGAAGCGCCGTCGTCCCGGGACAGCTCATACACCCTTGGTGTTGTGGTCGGCCTACTCTGGGTCGACTTGCCTGTGTCTCCACGGCCCTTCCCTTGTCCTCCTTGTAGCTTAGGACAATCCGACTTGTAGTGTCCAGTCTTGCCACATAGGAAGCAAGTCACGGAGCCGCTGCCACTGGACTGGTCTGAGAATCGGTTTGGTCGAGTGCAGTTTTGGATCGTGTGATCCATGCTGCCACATCGCACACAAGCCCCCATGGCCTTCCAGCACTCACCGGGATGATTCTTTCCACACTTGGGACATGTAGGTCGGCCACCAGAGGTCTTACCTCCGTCCACCTGGTCCCACTTCCTCTTTTTATCATTTGTTTTGCCCGACGGGCCAGACTGTGACTTAGCCTTAAGCTTAGCTTCTTCAGCCAAGTTAGACTCTAGCAAAGCCACCCGTTCCACCAGTTCTCCGACGGTGTTGAAAGTGCGGATCGAGCAATGGGTCTTCAGTTCGGGCCTTAGGCCTCGGATGAACCTACGGACCTGGACTGCCTCGTCCTCCAGCTCTCTTCCAACAAACCGTCTGAGCCGGTTGAACTCTTCTTCGTACTCCCGTACGGTCCTGCGGCCTTGGGCCAAATCTAGAAACTGAGCTTCCAGACGATCCCAAGCCTCAGCAGGGAAGTATTTGCGGTTGAATTCAACTTCAAAGTCCGCAAAACTTTCCAGACTCCCATTGGTGCGCTTGTCCACTGCAAGCCACCAGTTATGCGCGTCCCCTTCCAGGAAGTGAACCGCAATGTCGCGTCTGTAATCCACTGGACAGCGAGTTGATTGAAAGTTTCGGACCAGCCTACTCCTCCACTCGTCTGCCACAATAGGGTCGGTGCTACCGGAGAAATGCTTCGTACCCAACCTGGATAAATGTTGAAGCAGACTCAGATAGTCCACCTTCTTTTCAGACTTTTCCGGTGGATCGATCTCGATCACCTCAACCGTTTCCACAACTGGACCATTGGTGTTGGGGGTGGTCGTAGCCACAGGCGTAGCCTGGCCAACCGAGGAGTTCACTAGTGGCGTGAACAGTTGCGCCATAGCCGCAACCTGAGTCCCCATTACCTTCATGGCCTCTAACAAGTCCTCTTTGGACAGTGTTGCGGGCACATTAGCCGTTCCATCGGCCACTCTCTCATGCTGGTCACCATCACGGTTAGCGTTCGAGGATTCCACTTCCTCATCACTCTCCCGATGTTCCTGACCATCCTGTTGCGTCCCCGTAAGATTAGCCTGATCAGTTGGCAACACGTCTCTAGTGTCAGCTGCGGCCGGATCGGTTTGCAATCCGGATAGATTGGTCCCGTCCATGGCCACTTGACTAGACTGACCGGCTGTTTTCTTACTCTTTCGGGACTTTCCCGATTTGCTTTTTCCAGCCTAAGGATTCAGACAATGTTAGTACGAAACACACTAACATAAACAGAACAAAACAATCCCTAGACTAAGCAATCAAACCTCACCGTGAGACCTAATCAGCTGGCTGCGTGTGTGTGTGTGTGGACTGCCTAACCCAACTATCCTAGAATCAAGCATGCTCTGATACCAACTTGTAAGACCCGAACCCTGGCCTCTCGACCTGATGGAGTCCGCAGGCTTACTTATTAATTTCTCTGCTTGTTTGATCCATTTTTAAGTCTATTAGTTACTAAGTCATATTCGAATATGAGGTTCATAAACAAAGGAACAGATTGCACAGCGGAATAACAATGTATAAACTTTGTATTACTTAGAAACATGAGATTCAATACACAACTTCTTAACAGTCTCATAGACAATCACTAGTTCATCCCTAGCATCATCTAACCACACGTTACACAGCCTCTCACTGACCGAGCCTTCACGGCTCCTTGGCTTGACCAGAACCATCCTTAGTTCCTGAAACCACAACCAGATAAGCATTAATCATAACCGAGAATAGAACGGATTGATTCTACAATGCTTGGCTTGGTTCCTAGAACTTAGATAAACCTCAGTCAACATAATCATAAAACGTATGAACCTACCTACCGTATCCTAAGTCATTCAACCAACCACCCCTTGACTTAGAATCAGATAGATAGTCCAGAATAGATAACAGAACACACGAACAGATCCGGATCGTCCCCAAAGACCAATCCGTCTATCCGGATAGAATCTAGGTGCGACCGGCCAATGGAGTCCGGCTCAATGGCCCAACGGACTCCCTTACCTGATCCGGCCTTAGGCCTGGATCCAATCGGCCTAGTAAGCCTCAAGCCTAATCCGGAAGGCTTAGCAACCGGTCAGACCTTGCGACTCTACCTTGGCTTAGACAAACCGTGACCTTGTCTTAACTAGACAAGCCATAGGCTGATCCATAAGGATGGGTCCTAACCTGTCCCGAAAGACACCGTTTGGAACATGCACCCTTTGGCCAATCGTGCCTCTTGGTCCTCGTACCTTTTGATGTTCGCAACCTTTGGTACCTCGTACCTTTTGGTCCCTGACACCCTTTGGCAACTCACAACCTTTGAACACTCATGACTCTTGAC
>NW_026015901.1:0-55000 GCF_020379485.1 Brassica napus | reverse complement strand
ATTTCTTTTGCTGCTAACCATGTCTTTTGCATGCTACAAAGGTCGGAGTTTCGTGGTCTAAACGGATGTCTACAGCAACTTTTGATCAACACTTGACATCCTAAACTCTTTGTTGACATATTTTTGATGTTTCCTTTCAGAAAACTTTCTTCAAAAATATTAATATTTGCATTTTTGGCTTCTCGGATGATTTTGGCTGTCCGTGGGTGATTTTGGCCCACGTGGGCTGTCTGTTCAGTACACACAGGACGTCCGTGTGTGTCCGTCATCACACACAGGACGTCCGTCAGCACACGCAGGACGTCCTTGGCTGTCCGTGTGTGTCCGTGTGTCCGTCAGTACACACAGGACGTCCGTCAGTACATACAGGGCGACCGTGGCCGTCCGTCAGCACACAAAGGACGTCCGTCAGCACACACAGGACGTCCGTCAGCACACACAGGACGTCCGTCAGCACACGCAGGACGTCCGTGGCTGTCCGTGTGTGTCCGTGTGTCCGTCAGTACACACAGGACGTCCGTCAGTACACACAGGACGTCCGTCAGTACACACAGGACATCCGTCAGCACACAAAGGACGTCCGTGGCCGTCCGTCAGTACACACAGGACGTCCGTGGCCGTCCGTCAGCACACACAAGACGTCCGTCAGTACACACAGGACGTCCGTGGCCGTCCGTCAGCACACACAGGACGTCCGTCAGCACACGCAGGACGTCCTTGGCTGTCCGTGTGTGTCAGTGTGTCCGTCAGTACACACAGGACGTCCGTCAGTACACACAGGACGTCCGTCAGCACACAAAGGACGTCCGTGGCCGTCCGTCAGTACACACAGGACGTCTGTGGCCGTCCGTCAGCACACACAGGACATCCGTCAGTACACACAGGACGTCCGTGGCCGTCCGTCAGCACACACACTACTTGCCAACTCATCAAAGCAGAACATCAGGTGCCTAGTGGGTTATTGCAAAGCTTGCCTATTCCGGAATGGAAATGGGATCACATCACAATGGACTTTGTGACCGGGTTCCCTACCACAAGGAATAAGAAAGATGCGGTTTGGGTTGTGGTTGATCGACTAACCAAATCAGCACACTTCCTGGCTATCAAGAAGTCGGATGGGGTAGATCAGATTGTACGTAAGTACATTGATGAGATCGTCCGACTACATGGTGTGCCGGCAAGCATAGTTTCAGATAGGGATTCAAGGTTTACATCTTACTTCTGGAAAGCTTTCCAAAAAGCTTTAGGAACAAGAGTGAACATAAGTACAGCCTATCACCCACAGACTGATGGACAGTCGGAACGTACAATCCAGACGTTGGAAGATATGTTGCGAGCATGTGTTTTAGACTGGGGTGATTCCTGGGAAAAACATCTACCCCTGGTAGAATTTGCTTACAATTGTAGAATTGGCATGTCACCATACGAAGCTCTGTATGGGCGTCCATGCAGGACACCCTTGTGCTGGACCCAAGTTGGGGAACGCAGCATTATTGGTCCGGATATTGTCGAAGAGACAACCGAAAAGATCAAGTTCTTGAGGGACAAGATGAGACAGGCACAAGATCGCCAAAAGAACTATGCAGATCGAAAGAGGAAATATCTCGAGTTTCAAGTAGGTGACTTGGTGTATCTCAAAATGATTACCTTCAAAGGACGAGTCCAAATTTCCAGGAGACGGAAGTTAGACCCGAGATACTTTGGGCCGTTCAAGGTCATTGAAAGAGTTGGGATGGTGGCCTACAAGTTGGACTTGCCGGCCAAGATGGACGCATTTCATAATGTGTTCCACGTCTCCGAACTTCGGAAATGTTTGACGGACCAAGTCATCGCTCTTCCTGCCATTCCAGACAATCTTGGTAAGAACCTAACCTTGGAAACGAGGCCAGTTCGAATCATAGATAGGATGGAAAAGCAACAAGGAAGAAGACGGTCCAGATGGTCAAGGTCGTCTGGGACTGTAATGGTCAGGATATAATCACTTGGGAAACCGAAGCTAGAATGAAAGCAGAGTACCCAGAGTGGTTGGATCAGTTTGTTTCCGAGGAAGCATTCGATTCGGATTCGAGGACGAACCATCCCAAGGGGGGGGGGGAGACTTGTCACGCCCCCAATCCTGAGTAGGATTGTTGGGACGACCATGGATCGAGGAAACGTGCAAGCCAGTCTTAGGACATCAAGGCAAGCGTTCCATGGTCGACAAAGAAGGTTAAGGACATAAGGAAACTTAGACTTAACCTTATACAAGCTAAGAGACAGCTAGGACGAGTAAGACGGTAGTTGGATGAAGTGGACGAGTAGCTCGGCCAGCACAATGAAGATAGGTTCAGTTCACTCCAGCACAGTCCCTACTAAGTCATCTCCACTAGCTGGACTACAAGCTCACTCAGCTGAGGCAGCTGAGAGTCAGCTCATCTCAGCTAGACGGACTGTCCGGGCTTTAGGCCGATGGTCCGGGTCCGGGTCAGTGGCGGACTGTGAGGTCCAGCCATGAGGCCATGGGCTGTTGGGTCTTTGGACAAGGCCGTGGGCTAAGTCCAGGAGGCCTGGGGCCTGGGTTGGGCTTGTGACCGACCCCAAACCCAATCAGAAAGGGCGAAGGGATGCAAGTGGCCGAAAGGGGACAACCCTTGGCCGATGGTGCCCATTCGCTAGCAAGTCGTGCTTGTTCGTGGGGCAAGACTTACCCCCTCGTTTTCTATAAATATGGGGCTCTCTGGTCGATTACATTATCCAATTCCAGAGTAAAATACTCAGAGAAAAACGTAGAGAGAAAGAAAGAGAGAAAGAGAGAGTTCTGGCCAAGAGAAAGGCCGATTGTGGTGGTCTTGTGTTCCGGCGACTCTGATCGTTTGAGAACTAACCCCGGTCAAGAATGGGAGATCAAGACAAGGAGAAGAGCATGGAGAACCCATACGTCGTTCACAAGGTATGTGATGGGCCGTGGCTCCATCAGACCGAACGGACGGTCCATGCGACCGCACCGCGGCTCTGCTCGGTTCCTAAGTCCCATCCGGCTCTCCTTATCTGTTTCAATACGTTTCTCTTCTCTTCTCTCTGGTTAAACACGAAAGGTTGTGTTGGTTGAGTACAAGGGACACGTCCCTAGGTTTTGGCCGAACATAATCAAACCGCTAGCCTAGACACGGGTCGGTTAGTCGGATGATCCGATCGCACCAAGACTGGGCGGTTAGGACGAACGGTTGGGAATGACCCAAAGGGCACGAGTTGTCAAGAGTCATGAGTGTCCAAAGGTTGTGAGTTGCCAAAGGGTGTCAGTGACAAAAAGGTACGAGATACCAAAGGTTACGAACATCAAAAGGTACGAGGACCAAGAGGCATGATTGGCCAAAGGGTGCAGGTTCCAAACGGTGTCTTTCGGGACAGGTTAGGACCGATCCTTATGGATCAGCCTATGGCTTGTCTAGTTAGGACAAGGTCACGGTTTGTCTAAGCCAAGGTAGAGTCGCAAGGTCTGACCGGTTGCTAAGCCTTCCGGATTAGGCTTGAGGCTTACTCGGCCGTTTGGATCCAGGCCTAAGGCCGGATCAGGTAAGGGAGTCCGTTGGGCCATTGAGCCGGACTTCATTGGCCGCTCGCACCTAGATTCTATCCGGTTAGACGGATTGGTCTTTGGGGACGATCCGTATCTGTTAGTGTGTTCTGTTTATCTATTCTGGACTATCTATCTGATTCTAAGTCAAGGGGTGGTTGGTTGAATGACTTAGGATACGGTAGGTAGGTCCATACGTTTTATGATTATGTTGACTGAGGTTTATCTAAGTTCTAGGAACCAAGCCAAGCATTGTAGAATCAATCCGTTCTATTCTCGGTTATGATTAATGCTTATCTGGTTGTGGTTTCAGGAACTAAGGATGGTTCTGGTCAAGCCAAGGAGCCGTGATGGCTCGGTCAGTGAGAGGCTGTGTAACGTGTGGTTAGATGATGCTAGGGATGAACTAGTGATTGTCTATAAGACTGTTAAGAAGTTGTGTATTGAATCTCATGTTTCCAAGTAATACAAAGTTTATACATTGTTATTCCGCTGTGCAATCTGTTCCTTTGTTTATGAACCTCATATTCGAATATGACTTAGTAACTAAAAGACTTAAAATGGATCAAACAAGCAAATAAATTAATAAGTAAGCCTGCGGACTCCATCAGGTCGAGAGGCCAGGGTTCCCGTCTTACAGTCAGCGTGCTGAGTCCAAGGACCAACGTGCTGATATGTGTACTGATGGACAGCCACAGACTTCTTGTGTGTGCTGACGGACACATATGGACAGCCACGGACGTTGTGTGTGTGCTGACGGACAGCCTGCATGGGCCAAAATAACCCGAACAGTCCACGGGAAGGCCAGCGTGCTGAGTCCAAGGACCAGCGTGCTGATATGTACTGATGGACAGCCACGGACGTCCTGTGTGTGCGGACAGACACACACGGACAGCCACAGACGTCCTGTGTGTGCTGACTGACACACAAGGAGGTCCTTTGTGTGCTGACGGACACCCACGGACGTCCTGTGTGTACTGAACAGACAGCCCACGTGGGCCAAAATCACCCGAACAGTCCACGGCAAGAGCCAGCGTGCTGAGTCCAAGGACCAGCGTGCTGATATATGTACTGATGGACAGCCACGGACGTCCTGTGTGTGCTGACGGACACACACGAACACACACAGACAGCCACAGACGTCCTGTGTGTGCTGACGAACAGCCACAGACAGCCACGAACATCCTGTATGTGCTGATGGACACACATGGACACACACGGACAGCCACGGACGTCCTGTGTGTGCTGATGGACACACACAGATACACACGGACAGCCACGGACGTCCTGTGTGTGCTGACGGACACACACGGAGAGACACGGACGTCATATGTGTGCTGACGGACACCCACGGACGTCCTGTGTGTACTGAACAGACAGCCCACGTGGGCCAAAAGCACCCGAACAGTCCACGGGAAGGGCCAGCATGCTGAGTCCTAGGGCCAGCGTGCTGATATGTGTACTGATGGACAGCCACGCACGTCCTGTGTGTGCTGATGGACAGCCACGGACGTCCTGTGTGTGCAGACGGACAGCCACAGACAGCTACGGACGTCCTGTGGGTGCTGACGGGCAGCCACGGACTGCCAGGGACGTCCTCTGTGTGCTGACGGACAGCCACAGACATCCTGTGTGTGTTGGCGGACACCCATGGACGTCCTGTGTGTACTGAACAGACAACCCACGTGGGACAAAATCACCCGAAATGTCCACGGGAAGGGTCAGCGTGCTGAGTCCAAGTACCAACTTGCTGATATGTGTACTGATGGACAGCCACGGACGTCCTGTGTGTGCTGACGGACACACACGAACAGCCATGGATGTCCTGTGTGTACTGAACAGACAGCCCACGTGGGCCAAAATCACCCGAACAGTCCATGGGAAGGGCCAGCGTGCTGAGTCCACGGACAAGCGTGCTGACATGTGTACTGATGGACAGCCACGGACGCCTTGTGTGTGCTGACGGACAAACACAAACACACACGGACACACGCGGACAGCCACGGACATCCTGTGTGTGCTGACGGACACACAAAGACAGCCATGAACATCATGTGGTGGACACCCACGTACGTCCTCTGTGTACTGAACATACAGCCCTCGTGGGCCAAAATCACCCAAACAGTCCACGGGAAGGGCCAGCGTGCTGAGTCCAAAGACCAGCGTGCTGATATGTGTACTGATGGACAGCAATGGACATCTTGTGTGTGCTGACGGACACACACGGACAAAAACAGACAGCCACGAAAGTCCCGTGTGTGCTGATGGACACACACGGACAGCCACTGACGTCCTGTGTGTGCTGGCGGACACCCACGAACGTCCTGTGTGTACTGAATAGACAGCCAACATGGGCCAAAATCACCTGAAATGTCCACGGGAAGGGTCAGCGTGCGGAGTCCAAGGACAACCGTGCTGATATGTGTACTGATGGACAGCCACAGACGTCATGTGTGTGATGACGGACCCACACGGACATCCACGGACGTCCTGTTGGTGCTGAGGGCACACATGGACATCCTGTGTTTGCTGACGGACACCCACGGACGTCCTGTGTGTACTGAACAGACAGCTTACGTGGGCCAAAATAACCCGAACAGTCCACCTGAAAGGCCAGCGTTCTGATATGTACTGATGGACAGCCACGGACGTCCTGTGTGTGCGGACAGACACACACGGATACACACGAACAGCCACAGACGTCCTGTGTGTGCTGACGGACACACAAGGAGGTCCTTTGAGTTCTTTACGGACACCCACGGACGTCCTGTGTGTACTGAACAGACAGCCCACGTGGGCCAAAATCACCCAAACAGTCAACGGCAAGGGCCAGCGTGCTGAGTCCAAGGACCAGCGTGCTGATATATGTACTGATGGACAGCCACAGACGTCCTGTGTGTGCTGACGGACACACACAGACACACACAGACAGCCACAGACGTCCTGTGTTTGCTGACGAACAGCCACAGACAGCCACGGACATCCTATGTGTGCTGATGGACAGCCACAGACTGCCACGGACGTCCTCAGTGTGCTGATAGACAGCCGCAGACAGCCATCGACGTCCTGTGTGTGTTGGCGGACACCCACGGACGTCCTGTGTGTACTGAATAGACAACCCATGTGGGCCAAAATCACCCCAAATGTCCACGGGAAGGGCCAGCGTGCTGATTCCAAGGACCAATGTGCTCATATGTGTACTGATGGACAGCCACGGACGTCCTGTGTGTGCTGACAGACACAGACGGACACACACGGACAACCACGGACGTCCTGTGTGTGCTGATGGACACACACGGACGTCATGTGTGTGCTGACGGACACACACGGACGTCCTGTGTGTACTGAACAGACAGGCCACGTAGGCCAAAATCACCCGAACAATGCACAGGAAGGGCCAGCGTGCTGAGTCCAAGGACCAGCGTGCAGATATGTGCACTGATGGACAGCCACGGACGCCTTGTGTGTGCTGACAGACACACACGGACACACATGGACACACACGGACAGCCACAGATGTCCTGTGTGTGCTGACGGACACACACGGACAGCCACGAACGTCCTGTGTGTTCTGGCGGACACCCACAGACGTCCTGTGTGTACTGAACAGACGGCCCACGTTGGCCAAAATCACCCGAAATGTCAATGGGAAGGGTCAGCGTGCGGAGTCCAAGGACCAACGTGCTGAAATGTGTACTGATGGACAGCCACAGACGTCCTGTGTGTGCTGACGGACACACACGGACAGCCATGGACGTCCTGTGTATGCTGGTGGACACCCACGGACGGCCTGTGTGTACTGAACAGACAGCCCACGTGTGCCAAAATCACCCAACCAGTCCACGGGAAGGGCCAGCGTGCTGATATGTGTACTGATGGACAGCCACGGACTTTCTGTGTGTGCTGATGGACACACACGGAAAGCCACGGACGTCCTGTGTGTGCTGACGGCCCACGTGGGCCAAAATCACCTAAACAGTCCACGGGAAGGGCCAGCGTGCTGAGTCCAAAGACCAGCGTGCTGTTATGTGTATTGATGGACAGCCACGGACATCTTGTGTGTGCTGACGGACACACATGGACACACACGGACACAAAAAGACAGCCACGAACGTCCTGTGTGTGCTGATGGACACACACGGACAGCCACTTACGTCCTGTGTGTGCTGGCGGACACCCACAGACGTCCTGTGTGTACTGAACAGACAGCCCACATGGGCCAAAATGACCCGAAATGTCCACGTGAAGGGTCAGCGTGCGGAGTCCAAGGACCACCGTGCTGATATGTGTACTGATGGACAGCCACAGACGTCCTGTGTGTGCTGACGGACACACACGGACAGCCACGGATGTCCTGTTGGTGCTGAGGGCACACACGGACATCCTGTGTTTGCTGACGGACACCCACGTATTTCCTGTGTGTACTGAACAGACAGCCTACATGGGCCAAAATAACCCGAACAGTCCACGGGAAGGGCCAGCGTGCTGAGTCCAAGGACCAGCGTGCTGATATGTCCTGATGGACAGCCACGGACGTCCTGTGTGTGCGGACAGACACACACGGACACACACGGACAGCCACGGACGTCCTGTGTGTGCTGACGGACACACAAGGAGGTCCTTTGTGTGCTGACGGACACCCATGGACGTCCTGTGTGTACTGAACAGACAGCCCACGTGGGCCAAAATCACCCTAACAGTCCACAGCAAGGGCCAGCGTGCTGAGTCCAAGGACCAGCCTGCTTATATGTGTACTGATGGACAGCCACGGACGTCCTGTGTGTGCTGACGGACACCCACAGACAGCCACGAACGTCTTGTGTCTGCTGACGGACAGCCACGGACGTCCTGTGTGTGCTGACGGACAGCCACGGACTGCCACGGACATCCTGTGCGTGCTGACTGACAGCAACGAACGTCTTGTGTGTACTGAACAGACAGCCCACGTGGGCCAAAATCACCCAAACAGTCCACAGGAAGGGCAAGCGTGCTGATATGTGTACTGATGGACAGCTACATACGTCCTGTGTATGCTGACGGACACACACGGACGTCATGTGTGTGCTGACGGACACACACGGACGCCCTGTGTGTGCTGACGGACAGCCACAGACAGCCACATACAGCCACAGACGTCCTGTGTGTGTGCTGGCGGACACCCACGGACCCACACGGACAGCCACGGATGTCCTGTGTGTGCTGACAGACAGCCACAGACAGCCAAAAACGTCCTGTGTGCTGGCGGACACCCACGGACGTCCTGTGTGTACTGAACAGACAGCCCACGTGAGCCAAAATCATTTAAATAGTCCACGGGAAGGGCCAGCGTGCTGATATATGTACTGATGGACAGCCACAGACGTCCTGTGTGTGCTGACGGACACACACAGACACACACAGACAGCCACAGACGTCCTGTGTTTGCTGACGAACAGCCACAGACAGCCACGGACATCCTATGTGTGCTGATGGACAGCCACAGACTGCCACGGACGTCCTCAGTGTGCTGATAGACAGCCGCAGACAGCCATCGACGTCCTGTGTGTGTTGGCGGACACCCACGGACGTCCTGTGTGTACTGAATAGACAACCCATGTGGGCCAAAATCACCCCAAATGTCCACGGGAAGGGCCAGCGTGCTGATTCCAAGGACCAATGTGCTCATATGTGTACTGATGGACAGCCACGGACGTCCTGTGTGTGCTGACAGACACAGACGGACACACACGGACAACCACGGACGTCCTGTGTGTGCTGATGGACACACACGGACGTCATGTGTGTGCTGACGGACACACACGGACGTCCTGTGTGTACTGAACAGACAGGCCACGTAGGCCAAAATCACCCGAACAATGCACAGGAAGGGCCAGCGTGCTGAGTCCAAGGACCAGCGTGCAGATATGTGCACTGATGGACAGCCACGGACGCCTTGTGTGTGCTGACAGACACACACGGACACACATGGACACACACGGACAGCCACAGATGTCCTGTGTGTGCTGACGGACACACACGGACAGCCACGAACGTCCTGTGTGTTCTGGCGGACACCCACAGACGTCCTGTGTGTACTGAACAGACGGCCCACGTTGGCCAAAATCACCCGAAATGTCAATGGGAAGGGTCAGCGTGCGGAGTCCAAGGACCAACGTGCTGAAATGTGTACTGATGGACAGCCACAGACGTCCTGTGTGTGCTGACGGACACACACGGACAGCCATGGACGTCCTGTGTATGCTGGTGGACACCCACGGACGGCCTGTGTGTACTGAACAGACAGCCCACGTGTGCCAAAATCACCCAACCAGTCCACGGGAAGGGCCAGCGTGCTGATATGTGTACTGATGGACAGCCACGGACTTTCTGTGTGTGCTGATGGACACACACGGAAAGCCACGGACGTCCTGTGTGTGCTGACGGCCCACGTGGGCCAAAATCACCTAAACAGTCCACGGGAAGGGCCAGCGTGCTGAGTCCAAAGACCAGCGTGCTGTTATGTGTATTGATGGACAGCCACGGACATCTTGTGTGTGCTGACGGACACACATGGACACACACGGACACAAAAAGACAGCCACGAACGTCCTGTGTGTGCTGATGGACACACACGGACAGCCACTTACGTCCTGTGTGTGCTGGCGGACACCCACAGACGTCCTGTGTGTACTGAACAGACAGCCCACATGGGCCAAAATGACCCGAAATGTCCACGTGAAGGGTCAGCGTGCGGAGTCCAAGGACCACCGTGCTGATATGTGTACTGATGGACAGCCACAGACGTCCTGTGTGTGCTGACGGACACACACGGACAGCCACGGATGTCCTGTTGGTGCTGAGGGCACACACGGACATCCTGTGTTTGCTGACGGACACCCACGTATTTCCTGTGTGTACTGAACAGACAGCCTACATGGGCCAAAATAACCCGAACAGTCCACGGGAAGGGCCAGCGTGCTGAGTCCAAGGACCAGCGTGCTGATATGTCCTGATGGACAGCCACGGACGTCCTGTGTGTGCGGACAGACACACACTGACACACACGGACAGCCACGGACGTCCTGTGTGTGCTGACGGACACACAAGGAGGTCCTTTGTGTGCTGACGGACACCCATGGACGTCCTGTGTGTACTGAACAGACAGCCCACGTGGGCCAAAATCACCCTAACAGTCCACAGCAAGGGCCAGCGTGCTGAGTCCAAGGACCAGCCTGCTTATATGTGTACTGATGGACAGCCACGGACGTCCTGTGTGTGCTGACGGACACCCACAGACAGCCACGAACGTCTTGTGTCTGCTGACGGACAGCCACGGACGTCCTGTGTGTGCTGACGGACAACCACGGACTGCCACGGACATCCTGTGCGTGCTGACTGACAGCAACGAACGTCTTGTGTGTACTGAACAGACAGCCCACGTGGGCCAAAATCACCCAAACAGTCCACAGGAAGGGCAAGCGTGCTGATATGTGTACTGATGGACAGCTACATACGTCCTGTGTATGCTGACGGACACACACGGACGTCATGTGTGTGCTGACGGACACACACGGACGCCCTGTGTGTGCTGACGGACAGCCACAGACAGCCACATACAGCCACAGACGTCCTGTGTGTGTGCTGGCGGACACCCACGGACACACACGGACAGCCACGGATGTCCTGTGTGTGCTGACAGACAGCCACAGACAGCCACAAACGTCCTGTGTGCTGGCGGACACCCACGGACGTCCTGTGTGTACTGAACAGACAGCCCACGTGAGCCAAAATCATTTAAATAGTCCACGGGAAGGGCCAGCGTGCTGATTCCAAGGACCAACGTGCTGATATGTGTATTGATGGACAGCCACGGACATCCTGTGTGTGATGACGGACACAGACAGACACACATGGACAGCCACGGACAGCCACAGACGTCCTGTGTGTGCTAGCGGACACCCACGAACGTCCTCTGTGTACTGAACAAACAGCTCACGTCGGCCAAAATCTCCCAAACAGTCCACGGGAAGGGTCAGTGTGCTGAGTCCAAGGACCAACGTGCTGATATGTGTACTGATGGACAGCCACGGATGTCCTGTGTGTGCTGACGGACACACACGGACATCCTGTGTGTGCTGACGGACACACACGGACAGCCACTGACGTCTTGTGTGTGCTGGCTGACACCCACGGACGTCCTGTGTGTACTGAACAGACAGCCCACATGGGCCAAAATCACCCGAAATGTCCACAGGAAGGGTCAGCATGCGGATTCCAAGGACCAACATGCGGATATATGTACTGATGGACAGCCACATACGTCATGTGTGTGCTGACAGACACACATGGACGTCCTGTGTGTGCTGACGGACACATATGGACGTCCTGTGTGTGCTGACGGACACACACGGACGTCCTGTGTGTGCAGACGGACAGCCACAGAAGTCATGTGTGTGTCCTGGCGGACACCCGCAGACACACACGTACACACATGGACAGCCACGGACGTCCTGTGTGTGCTGACGGACAGCCACATACAGCCACAGACGTCCTGTGTGTGCTGGCGGACACCCACGGATGTCCTGTGTGTACTGAACAGACAGCCCACGTGGGCCAAAATCACCCAAACAGTCCACGGGATGGGCCAGCGTGCTGAGTCCAAGGACCAGCGTGCTGATATGTGTACTGATGGACATCCACAGATGTCCTGTGTGTGCTGACAGACATAGACGGACACACACAGACAGCCCACATGGGCCAAAATCACCCAAACAATCCACGGGAAGGGCCAACGTGCTAAGTCCAAGGACCAACGTGCTGATATGTGTACTGAATGACAGCCACAGACGTCCTTTGTGTGCTGACAGACACTGACGTCTTGTGTGTGCTGACAGACACAGACGGACACACACGGACACTCACTGACAGCCAAAGACGTCCTGTGTGTGCTAGCGGACACCCACAGACGTCTTGTGTGTGCTGACGGACAGACACGGATGTCATGAGTGTGCTGACGGACACCCACATACGTCATGTGTGTACTGAACAGACAGCCCACGTGGGCCAAAATCACCCGAACAGTCCACAGCAAGGGCCAGCGTGCTGAGTCCAAGGACCAGCGTGCTGATATGTGTACTGATGAACAGCCACAGACGTCCTGTGTGTGCTGACGGACATACACGGACACACACGAATGTTCTGTGTGTGCTGACAGACATACACGGACGTCCTGTGTGTGCTGACAGAAAGCCACAGACAGCCACGAACGTCCTGTGTGTGTTGACGGACACCCACGGACACACACGGACAGCCAGGGACATCCTGTGTGTGCTGACGGACAGCCACGGAAGTCTTGTGTGATGGTGGACACCGACGCACGTCCTGGTTGTACTGAACAAACAGCCCACTTGGGCCAAAATCACCCAAACAGTCCATGGGAAGGGCCAGCGTGCTAAGTCCAAGGACCAACGTGCTGATATGTATACTGATGGACAGCCACATACGTCCTGTGTGTGCTGACTGACACAGACGTCTTCTGTGTGCTGACAGACACAGATGGACACACACAGACACTCACAGACAGCCACGGACGTCCTGTGTGTGCTAGCGGACACCCACGGACGTCCGGTGAGTACTGAACAGACAGCTCACATGGGCCAAAATCACCCAAATAGTCCACGGGAAGGGTCAGCGTGCTGAGTCCAAGGACCAACGTGCTGATATGTGTACTGATGGACAACCACAGATGTCCTGTGTGTGCTGACAGACACACATGGACAGCCACGGACGTCCTGTGTGTGTTGAGGGCACACACGGACGTCCTGTGTGTGCTGACGGACACCCACGGATGTCCTGTGTGTACTGAACAGACAGGCCACGTGGGCCAAAATCACCTGAAATGTCAACGGGAAGGATCAGCGTGCGGAGTCCAAGGACACCCGTGTTGCTATGTGTACTGATGGACAGCCACGGACGTCCTGTGTGTGCTGACGGACACACACGGACAGCCACGGATGTCCTTTGTGTTCTGGTGGACACCCACAGACGTCAAGTGTGTTCTGAACAGACAGCCCACGTGGGCCAAAATCACCCGAAATGTCCACGGGAAGGGTCAGCGTGCGGAGTCCAAGGACCAACTTGCTGATATGTGTACTGATGGACAGCCACGGATGTCCTGTGTGTGCTGACGGACACACACGGACAGCCACGGACGTCCTGTGTGTTCTGGCGGACATCCACAAACGTCCTGTGTGTATTGAACAGACAACCCACGTGGGCCAAAATTACCCGAAATGTCCACGGGAAGGGTCAGCATGCGGAGTCCAAGGACCAACGTGCTGATATGTGTACTGATGGACAGCCACGAACGTCCTATGTGTGCTGACGGACACACACAGACAGCCACGGACGTCTTATGTGTGCTGAGGGCACACACGGATGTCCTGTGTGTGCTGACGGACACCCATGGACGTCATGTGTGTGTGCGGGTCCAAGTTGGGCTTTGGAGCCAGGATCGGGTCTTACAAGTTGAATCAGAGCAGAGTTGGTTCTAGGATTGTTATGGGGTTATGGGAAATCACCACACATCCGGCTGGGTCTCATGGTAAGGTCTGGTTGATTGCGTAGTTAGCCTAAGGGATTGTGTGTTTCCTTATATGAGTTGATGATGGGGTTAACCCGACCGTGTTGTTGCCAATCCAAACGGATGGGACAAATGTGGAGATCGGGCCGCCTGTTGTTCAGGTGAATCCGACTGAGGTTCGTGTGGACGGATCAGGACGTCAGCTGGAACCGGAGCTGGAACCAGTTGATGGAGCTGGACGACAACAAGAAAGGGGGTTTGAGGAGCAAGGAGAGTCCTCGCAGACTGGTCGCCAGGACGATAAGGTAGGTGGAACAGCTGGTCAAGTGAATCAGACTGCTGAACCGTCTATGAAGGAGGTGCTAGAAGCCATGAAGGCTATGGGGACTCAGATCTTGGCCTTGACCCAGGCATTCACGCCTGTAAGGACAGCCATTCCTTTGGGGAATGACCGGACGGGTCCGATTGCGGCAGCTCAGGCAGCTGGTCGAGGAGCTCAGCAGCAGTTGGAGGAAGTGGCTGAGGTGATTGAAATCGATCCCCCAGCTAGGACAGCTAAGAGGATGGATTATCTGAAGCTGCTTGAGCACATATCCAAGCTGGGGACTAAACACTTTGCTGGAAGTGTTGATCCATTAGAGGCTGACGAGTGGAGGAGCAGGCTAGTCCGTAATTTCAGCTTAACTCGATGCCCAGATGACTACAAGAAGGACATTGCAGTTCACTTCGTGGAAGGTGATGCTCACAACTGGTGGTTGGCTCTAGACAAGCGTACCAGTGGCAGCATTGAACGCTTCTCCGACTTTGAGGTGGAGTTCAACCACAAGTACTGCCTAGCTGAGGCATGGGATCGTCTAGAGGCTAAGTTCTTGGACCTGGTTCAGGGATGCAGGACAGTAAGGGAGTATGAAGAAGAATTCAACCGTCTCTGGCGTTATGTGGGTAAGGAGTTAGAGGACGAGTCAGTACAGGTTCGTCGGTTCATAAGAGGCGTAAGGGTTGAGCTCCAAACCTACTGCTCAGTTCGCACCTTTCACACTGTGTCTGAACTGGTTGAAAGGATGGCTATGTTTGAGACTAACTTGGCCGAGGAGGCTAAGCTGAAAACCCGGAGTCACACGGTTCCTAGTGGTGGTAGCAATGACCGCAAGAGGAAGAGGGAACAGGCTGACGAAGGTAAACCTTCAAGTGGTAGGCCTGAGTGTCCCAAGTGCGGCAGACATCATGGTGGTGAATGCTGGAGAGCAATGGGAGCCTGTCTCCGATGTGACAAGATGGATCACTCAGCTCGTGACTGTCCTAGATAGGAGCAAGGGGCTAGTGGTGATACATGGACATGCCATTACTGTGGAAAGAAGGGACATCTCCGAAAGGATTGTCCTAAGCTGTCATCCGGGCCAATCAAGAGCCAAGGAGAGGTTAGCAGCCGGATCAGAACCGCGGAAAGACTTCAGCACCGCGCGTCTATGAGTTGTCCAAGGATGAGGACAGGACCAGGCCATTCCAAGCGATCACTGGTAATTGTCTGATCTTGATCTTTTCAATTCAATAGAATTGCATGGTACGGAACTTAGAATGGTTAGATACTTAGATTGGGTCATATGTAGAGACCCTAAGTATTGGTGGTGTGGAAACACACGTACTTTTTGATACTGGTGCTACACATAGCTTTGTGAGCCCAGGGATGCTCGGAAAGGGGTTGTTCCAGTTGGGAACGGGGGATTGTCCTGGGGTAGTGAACGCGGCCGGTTGGCAAGTTATGAGTTCACTAGGAGTGATTCGGGACATCCCAGTGGTGATCCCAGACAGGGTCATGCCTGTGGATCTTGTGGTGATATTAGGTATGGACTGGCTTGGAAAGAACCGGGCCACTCATGACTATCACCGGGGGTGAGTGCAGTTTGAGGGTGGGAGTGGATCTCCGGTCAGGTTCCAAGGTATACGTCCGATCTCTGGATGCTTGGTGGTGTCAGCAATCCATGTTGAAAAGATGCTGAGGAAGGGTTGTGAAGCTTATCTAACCACAATCGCCACTAAGGAGGTCGTCGTGGGTGGTGACCCGGAGGGAATACCGCTGGTCCGAGAGTTCCACGATGTGTTTAGGTCACTACAGGGCATTCCCCCTGATAGGTCGGACCCGTTCATAATAGAACTGGAACCAGGGACGGCCCCGTTATCCAAAAGTCCCTACAGAATGACTCCTGCCGAGATGGCCGAGCTTAAGACTCAACTGGAGGAGTTGCTGGATAAGGGTTTTATAAGACCTAGTGTGTCACCTTGGGGAGCACCGGTTCTTTTTGTCAAAACGAAAGATGGTAGCTTCAGGTTGTGCATTGACTATCGAGGGTTGAACCGGGTTACCGTGAAGAACAAATACCCATTGCCTCGGATAGATGAGTTATTGGATCAGCTCAAGGGTGCAAAGTGGTTCTCTAAGATCGATTTGGCTTCAGGGTATCATCAGATCCCTATTGAACCAAATGATGTTAGAAAGACAGCATTCCGAACAAGGTACGGTCACTACGAATTTGTGGTCATGCCATTCGGACTAACCAATTCACCAGCAGCCTTTATGAAGATGATGAATGGTATCTTTCGAGATTTCTTGGATGAATTTGCAATCATCTTCATAGATGACATATTAGTAAATTCCAAGAGCAAGGAAGACCATGAAAGGCATTTAAGGGCTGTGCTAGGACGGTTGAGGGAACAACAGCTCTTTGCCAAGTTAAGCAAGTGCAGTTTTTGGCAAAGGAGTTTTGGGTTCCTTGGACACATCGTGTCCGATCAAGGAGTCTCGGTTGAACAAGAGAAGATCAAGGCCATACAGGAATGGCCACGACCTAAGAGTGTCACGGAGGTCAGGAGTTTCCTAGGGCTGGCCGGTTACTACAGGAAGTATGTCAAAGGGTTTGCCAGCTTGGCCCAACCGATGACACAACTAACTGGAAAAGATGTGAGATTTGTACGGTCTGAAGGATGTGAGAAGTGTTTCTCTGCCTTGAAAAATATGTTGACGAATGCACCTGTTCTAGTGCTACCAGAGGTTGACCAACCTTATGTGGTATACACAGACGCATCCATCGCCGGATTAGGATGTGTATTGACCCAACACAGAAAGGTCATTGCCTATGCCTCTAGGCAATTGAGGAAGCACGAGGGTAACTACCCAACCCACGACCTGGAGATGGCCGCAGTGGTTTTTGCCCTCAAGATATGGCGGTCATACTTGTATGGTGCCAAGGTTCAGATTTTAACCGACCACAAAAGCCTCAAGTATATATTCACTCAACCTGAGCTGAATTTGAGACAAAGAAGATGGATGGAGTTTGTGGCCGACTGTGATCTTGACATAGCATACCATCCAGGTAAAGCAAACCTGGTGGCCGATGCATTGAGCCGCAGAAGAGCTGAAGTATCGGCTGAGAAAGAGGCGGACATGTTGGAAGGGATGGTCAGATCGTTGCACCTAAATACCTTGGTCAGCGAGGACGAACCTTTGGGTTTGGAAGCAGTGAACCAGGCCGATCTTCTGACCAGGATTAGACAAGCTCAGGTCTTGGACGAGGACCTTTAAGGGGTTGCTCGAAACGAGAAGACGGAGTATCAGACGGCTCAAGATGGAACGATCTTGGTCCATGGAAGGATTATCGTCCCTAATGTGCGGGGACTTAAGGAAGAGATTATGATTCAGTCTCATAAGTCTAAGATCTCCGTGCATCCCGGACTGAACAAGATGTATAAAGACATCAAGAGGTATTACCATTGGGTTCGCATGAAGACTGATGTGGCCGAGTGGGTGGCTAAGTGTCCTACTTGCCAACTCGTCAAGGCTGAGCATCAAGTACCTAGTGGGATACTTCAGAACTTACATATTCCATAATGGAAGTGGGATCACATAACCATGGACTTCGTGTCCGGATTTCCCACGACCAGGAACAGGAAGGATTCAGTTTGGGTAGTGGTGGATCGTTTGACCAAATCAGCTCATTTCATACCAATCAAGAAGACTGATGGTGTGGAGCCTTTGGTGCAGATCTACATGGATGAAATAGTACGCCTGCATGGAGTCCCGGCCAGTATTGTTTCCGACAGAGACCCACGGTTCAGTTCTTACTTCTGGAAGGCTTTCCAAAAGGCCTTAGGAACCAGGGTGAACATGAGTACAGCTTATCATCCGCAGACAGATGGTGTAATAACCCTCATGAGCCAATAAATTTTTGGTCGAGAAAAATCCCGCTCGACCAGTTTTTAGTTGGTTCAACAAGGATTAATAAAAATAAAGATCGACCCGGTAGATTAATTTCTCGAAGGGACTGTCTTGTGGTTGAAAGACCTTCACTTGATGGTTTGGTCGAGTCTTAAATATTTTGGTCGAATTTTTATTAAACTGGAAGAGATTTTCCGAGAGCAAGACGAGAGCCAAAGACAAGGAATATTTGGTTGAAAAATTATTGAAAATTATCAACCAACTGCTACAATTAATTTTGGACCAGACTCATGTCATCCACCAGCCTGCTTGCTCAGTCTTTAATCACATGACTTGCACCTGCCTGCTTGCCTAGCTTCTTCAGTAACTGTCACATGACAATCACAAGCTGCCTGCTTGCCTTGTTTCTTAGATTGTCATGTGAGAAGCACATGAAAGGGGTGGAGTTTCTTCAGGTTAAGGAAAGGACAGCAGCTTGTGCTGAGAGTGCTGAAGCAGCTGGCCAGCTGTCCCCACTCAGCTTAGCTTTGTCCTGAGTGAAACCCTCACCTGAAGCAAGCTCACCTCACATTTAACCCCTCTCCAGCTGCTTCCCACGTTCAGAACCCTGCAGAAAAACCTAGAGAATTTCAGTGAGAAAGAGAGAAAGAAGAACAGAAAAATCAGAGAGAAAAATCAAGAAAATAAATCAAGAAAAAATTGGTGGTGACCTAATCTTCAACCTTAGCTCAGTTTCTTACCTTGGGAAAGATCAGAAGGTGAGATTTTTAAATAAAACCCTAGACCTAGTTGAGTTCAGATCATGATCAGACCTTGATCTTTCTCTTTGATCAGTCCAGCCACAAGCTTACCTTGGAGAAGAGGATCAGCTGAGGCCATCTAGTCCTTTGGTTCATCTTGGTAAGCTTTGGTCTCCTTGCCTCAGTCAGTATCTGATCAGAACAGTTGATGTTTAGTTTAGGTCTTGGTCGGATCAGTTGTATAAGTTCTGATACAGTTCAGTTCTTGTTAATTTCGGTTTGAGTCAACCTCTTAGAACCACCAGCTATGATATTTTGATCTGGCTTTGAGTAAACCGATTTGAGCTCAGTCTGATCTTGTCCTGAACTTTGGTAGACTGACTAGAACCGAGCTGAACTTGTATAGTCTGAGCAGAACCAAGCTTGAACTGATCTGATCTAAGGTGTTAAGGCATGAACCGAACTGATCTTGTGATCATACCACTCTGTTTCAGGTCAGAGGTAGAGTAAAGCTTGAAGTATCCAGTCCTGTCCATTCAGCCTTGTTCAAGTGGAACTCAAGTCTTGTCCAAGCCAGTTTCAAGACTAATCTTTAGGTGAGTCTAGAGAGAAGATGAGATAGATCATGAATGTGTACATGATTGAGTTTAAATTGTAGTATCTCAATTAGATAGTAAAGTCTTTGAATCCTTTAAGAAGTGTATGGGTTTACTTAGTGTAAACACTTACACTTAAAGATTAATCAAAAGGTTAAAGTGAGGTTAATCATAATCATAGTACTTGTTCCCAAGTACTAATCTTAATTATGAAATAATCATGGTTTTGATTAAGGATTAATCATGGTTTAATTAAGGATTAATCTTGGTTTAATTAAGGATTAATGTTGGTTTAATTAAGGATTAATCTGAAATTAATTAAAGAGTAATCATGATTAATGAAGTACTAATCTTGGATTAATTAAAGATTAATATGAGATTAATTAAGGATTAATCTAGGATTAATTAAGAGTTAATTATGATTAATTAAGGATTAATTATGGATTAATTTTGGAATAATTATGGAAGTAAAAGCATGTGAAATTCTGTTATATTCACTATCCCTAAAGCCCCCGCATTACCGTGACTTGGTCCTGCGAACGGAACAAGGTCATGACGACACGATGATGGGGTAGCTCCCTGGAGACCGTGTACTGCATGACGATGCAGTGTCGGATTGTTCATACCGGACATTCGACAATGATGGTGATGCTAACTCACTAGTCTCGGTTAGCCTTAGTGGTTTCTCGGGTCTAGTATATATATTGTATTATATGAGTATGGTAACGGGCGGGTGTTGTGGAAGTGATGTTTAAAATAAGAATTCACAATGATGATCGATATTAAAGTATAGTACTAGTACTTGCATGATCATGTATATCCATTTGATAATTGTTTGGTTTATTATTGATTGTGTTTTGATTCTAGATTCACTGAGTAAACTAGTTGCTCATGACTCATTCGTGAGACACTTTACTCTTTTGGACGGAAGGAGCGGCCAACCAGCGGTAGTATTTTGTTGTCCTTGCAACGTACCTTTTGATGTATATTTACTTAAAACGTTGTTGGGCGATAGGCCGTAGGGTAAACTATAACACTTTGTAAGATGTTTAAAGTAAATAAATAATGTATAAAAGATGTTTATAAATCACGAGTTCTCAAATGATATTAGTCCTTGTCCGGGACGAACTAACTATTGAATATTGCTTTATCGGGTTGAAAAGCCTAGAGTAATATCCGATAGGAGTGTCTCTGTTATTTGGTTGTTGGTCTAAGGTGATCGGATTTATTTCGAGAACCTCGGGTCGACCATCAGGGAACATTGACCGTGTCATTTCCGGTTATCTACGATCAGGGGTGTCACAGATGGTCAGTCAGAAAGAACCATCCAGACGTGGGAGGATATGTTGGGAGCATGTGTTTTGGACTGGGGTAACTCCTGGGAAAAACATTTGCCGTTGGTGGAGTTTTCTTACAACAACAGCTTCCACACGAGCATTGGGATGTCGCCTTATGAAGCCTTGTATGGACGACCTTGCAGGACACCGTTATGCTGGACCCAAGTGGTGGAGCGCAGCATGATAGGACCTGAGATAGTGGAAGAGACCACAGAGAAGATTAAGTTCATAAGGGACAAGATGAAAGAAGCACAAGATCGCCACAAGTCCTATGCAGACAGAAGGAGAAAACATATGGAGTTTGAGGTGAATGACATGGTTTATCTCAAAATGATCACTTTCAGAGATCGGAAAAGGGTGTCTGGCCGAAGGAAGCTAGATCCGAGGTACTTGGGTCCTTTCCGGATTATAGAACGAGTTGGAGCGGTGGCTTACAAGCTGAACCTACCAACAGAAATGGAAGCATTTCACAATGTGTTCCATGTGTCTCAGTTAAGGAAATGTCTTTCAGATTAGGACATTATCATTCCAGAGATTCCATCCGATCTAGGCACAAACCACACCTTAGAAACAAGGCTGGTTCGGGTTGTAGACAGAATGGAGAAAGCACTGAGACGTAAGACCATAGAGATGGTCAAGGTGATTTGGGATTGCAGTGGACAAGAGCAAGTCACTTGGGATACCGAGGCAAGAATGAAGGCTGAATTTCCGGAATGGTATCAACAGTTCTCCATGGAAGGTCTAGGGTCGGATTCGAGGATGAATCCATCTCAAGGGAGACTTGTCATGTCCCTGATTCTAGATAGTGCCTTCGGGCACAGCCATGGTGCAAGGAGATGCACCAGTCAGGTCACACGACCCAAAGACAAGCGTATCATGGCTGTACAAGGATGGTTAAGTGCATCAGTAGGCTGAGACTTAACCAGAACCTGATAAGACAAGGGGAACGGAGCTGGACGAGTTGTAAGGCAGCTCGGCCAAGCTGGGAAGTAGCTCTACCAGCTGGATCAAGTCCTGGACAGCTCATTTCAGCTCCAATAGCTAGACTACTAGCTCACCCAGCTGGAGCAGCTAGCAATCAGCTCACCTCAGCTCAGTGAAGTGTTAGAGTCTTGGCCATGTGGCCGAGTCACGGGTCATACCAGGCCGTGAGGGAGGCTTGAGGGGCCAAGGAGAGTCCGATGGGTTTGAGGATTGGACAAAGGATCCAGGAAGGATGGGCAAGTATGGTGGGCTCAGGTTCGAACAGCCCAACAGGGAAAAGGGGCAGTATGGTGGGCTCAGGTTCAGGCTCTAGCTTTGAGACTGACCCGTCTGAAGGGTCATATGATCAGACACCGGAGCACATTCCTTTGTCTCCAGACCCATACTTTATGGACATCGAGGTGGATGTGGTACACGATAGTCCAGTGCATGGAGATCATCCCGCAGCTCCTGCATCTCCTGCCGCTGATATTCCACCAGCTCCTGCCGCTCATATTCCACCAGCCCCTGCCGCACCTATTCCGGCAGCACAACCTCAACCAGCGCCAACTGATCCAGCTATGATAGCACTTCTGGAACTGATGGCTGAGATGGTGAATTTGCAATATCAAGCACTGAATGCACAGCGAGAAGCACAGCGTGCTCAGCCAGCTCCAGTACCTACCACTTCTCACCCGGACTTCCTGAAGATAGTCATGATTATGAAGAACTTGGGGACAAAGCATTACCAGGGAGGCACTGATCCCTTTGAAGCTGATGCGTGGCTTCACAATCTCGAGCAGAACTTTGCTGCAACCCGTTGTCCGGAAGAATTTAAAAAGGACGTGGCTGTTTACTATCTAGAGAAGGACGCCATCAGTTGGTGGTTATGCGTAGAGAGGAACTTTGGAGACTTCAATCTGAGTTGGGCTGACTTCCGTACAGCGTTCGTTCGAAAGTACTTCCCACCGGAAGCCCGTGATCGATTGGAGATTAAATTCATGGAGCTATTTCAGGGAGGATTATCTGTTAGGAATTATGAGGCAGAGTTCACCCGTCTCAGGAAGTATGTCCACTATGGTCGAGAGGACGAGATGATGATTATCCGTAAGTTCCTTCGAGGACTTAACCCATATATCAGGAGCAGACTTGAGGCAGTAGAGTTTCATCGGCTTGCTGATCTTGTTGAGCGTGCTGTGAATGTTGAGGAGGCCATTGCTGCTGAGAGAGCTTCTTCTAGCAATGCCACACAACCTAGACGTCCATCTGTTCCGTTCCAGCCTCAGCCGCATTCTGCTATGCAGCGAGGACGAGGAGGTAGAGCTTTTCGGGGAGGTCGTTCTGGAGGTTCTAGACCTAGAACCCCGACTTGTTTCACTTGTGGCCAGCTGGGCCATGTTAGGAGGGATTGTCCGACCGTGGGACAGTTCCAACCGTCTGTACCATCTCACATCACTTGTTTCACGTGGGGAGAGCGAGGACATTATGCGACATCATGTCCATGCACTCATCTTGCTCAGCCTGTTGTTTCGAGTGCTCGACCCGCCAGACCAGTTAACCCACCTTTACCCTTACCTCCTGCTAAGCGTCAAGCCACTGCTGGTAGGGCTTACGCTTTAGAGTTACCAGGACCATCCGGACCACCTCAGGGTCCGATTTCAGGTTTTTTTTCTTATCCGATTGAGTGTTGCATAAATTATTAAAAATAAAAAAATAATTGAATTGTGAATTAGTGATATAAAAGTATTATAAAAGTGGTTGAGTAAGTAATTGACGGTAAAGTCAATTATTGTCAGGGACTTTGCTTGTGGGTGGAATATCCGCCCACATCCTTTTCGATTCAGGAGCAACACATAGTTTTGTAGCTCCTGAAGTAGCATCCCAATTCGATGGAGAATTCACTAAGGTGAATTTATCCATTTCCGTTCTAACTCCCGGAGATCAAGTTCTTGAAACTGAAGGCTGTAATCTAAGAGTTCCAATCATTATCCAAGATATGGTTTTTCCGGCTGATTTGTTAGTTCTCCCCTTAGAGAGGTACGAGGTAATCTTAGGGATGGATTGGCTGTCAAGTTACCGAGCTCACCTTGATTGTGGTCGAGGGAAGATTGTTTTCGAGAGAGATACCCAACCCCCTTTAGCTTACCATGGCATAGTACCAAGTGATGGAGCGTCATTAGTGTCAGCATTGAGAATTGAAAACGTTTTGGAGAAGGGTGAAGAAGTATACTTAGTGACCTTAGTTGCTGGACCAGTAGAAGACGAGAAAGAGCAGAACATGGAAGAAATACCAGTAGTCAGAGAATACGAGGACGTGTTTAAGGCATTAGAGGGATTGTCGCCGTCTAGGAGTAACCCCTTTAGTATAACCCTAGAACCCAGATCAGCTGCAATAGCAAAGGCACCATACCGAATGGCACCAGCAGAACTTGCCGAGTTGAAGCAGCAGTTAGCTGATTTGTTAGACAAGGGTTTCATACGTCCTAATTCATCACCATGGGGAGCACCCGTGCTATTTGTAAAGAAGAAAGACGGAAGCATGCGGTTATGTATTGATTATCGTGGAATCAATAACGTAACCATAAAAGACAAGTACCCACTCCGAAGAATTGATGAGCTGTTAGACCAGTTACAAGGCGCAAGCTGGTTTTCGAAGATTGATTTAGCTTCAGGTTATCATCAGATTCCGATTTCCGAAACCGATATCATGAAGACCGCCTTTAGAACCCGCTATGGACACTTTGAGTTCGTAGTAATGCCTTTTGGTCTTACCAATGCCCCGGCTGCATTTATGCGACTGATGAATGAAGTATTTCGGGATTACCTGGATGAGTTTGTTATCATATTCATTGACGACATCCTCATATATTCCCGAAGTGCAGAAGAACACGAAAGGCATCTACGACTAGTTTTGGAGCGTCTCCGAGATCAAAAGCTTTTTGCTAAGCTTAGTAAATGTCGTTTCTGGAAAAGAGAAGTTGGCTTCTTAGGACATCGAGTGTCAGAAGAAGGAGTTGCCGTCGATCCAGAAAAGATAGCTGCTATTAAGGAATGGCCGCATCCGACTTATGTTACCGAGATTCGAAGTTTTCTCGGATTGGCCGGCTATTACAGAAAGTTTGTCCAAGCATTTGCAAGCGTATCAAAGCCTTTGACTCGTCTTACCGGTAAAGGGATTGCTTATGAATGGAGTATAGAAACCGAGAAAGCATTCGAAAAGTTAAAAGAAGCTTTGACGACTGCACCTATCTTAGCATTGCCTAAGCCTAACCAACCATACACCGTGTATACGGATGCATCTCATGTTGGTTTAGGTTGTGTGCTGATGCAAGAAGATAAGGTAATCGCCTATGCATCTAGGCAACTAAGAAAGCATGAAGTGAATTATCCGACACATGACCTAGAGATGGCTGCAGTAGTATTTGCCCTTCGGATTTGGCGATCGTACTTGTATGGTGAGAAGATCCAAGTGTTCACTGACCATAAAAGCCTTAAGTATCTTTTCACTCAACCTGATTTGAACCTAAGGCAAAGACGATGGATGGAGTTCATAGCTGATTACGACATGCAGATCCTATACCATCTAGGAAAAGCCAACGTTGTTGCTGATGCGTTGAGCAGAAGGAAAGTTGATGTAGATGTTGAAAAAGAACTCCAGAACTTGGAAGCGGAATTCAAGATGATTAGTTTGGCTGCCTTAGAAGGAGAGGAAAGAGAACCTCTAGGACTACAAGCAGTAAGCCAAGCTGGCTTACTTTCTCGTATCCGAGAATATAAAATGAGAGATGTGAACCTGAAGAAGATACGAGAGCAGTTGAACGAAGGAAACATCGGAGGATATCAAGTTGCAAGTGATGGAACTTTGTTACTCAATGGTCGAGTAAATGTTCCGAAAGGAGAAGGACTTCAAGAGGAGATTCTAAGGACTGCACACCATTCTCTCTTAAGCATTCATCCCGGGAGCACAAAGATGTATCGAGATATCAGAAGATATTACCACTGGCCAGGGATGAAGAGAGATGTTGCCATATGGGTTTCTCAGTGTCAAAGTTGCCAGAGGATAAAAGCTGAACACCAAGTCCCAGGTGGCTTACTTCAAAGCCTACCTATCCCTGAATGGAAATGGGATGCAGTAGCGATGGACTTTATTTCTGGTTTACCTCGAGCACCTGGCCGTGGGAATGATGCAGTTTGGGTGATTGTCGATCGTCTCACCAAATCTGCTCATTTCCTACCGATGAAACTTACAGACAAAGTTGAGACTTTAGCAGAGCTGTATTTGGAGGAAATAGTAAAGCTTCATGGGGTACCAGCAAATATAGTTTCAGACCGAGACCCGCGCTTTACAGCTGAATTTTGGCGAGCCTTTCAACAAGCCTTGGGAACTGATTTGCATATGAGTACAGCGTTTCATCCAGAAACCGATGGCCAAACCGAAAGAACCATTAGATTTCTGGAAGATCTGTTAAGGTTGTGTATCTTAGACTGGAATGGTCCGTGGGAAAAGTTTTTGCCGCTGATAGAATTCTTCTACAACAATAGCTACCACTCTAGTATTGGTATGTCACCATACGAAGCATTGTATGGTCGACCTTGTAGAACGCCCGTATGTTGGGCAGAAGTTGGTGAGAGAAGAATTCTTGGTCCAAAAATAGTAGATGAGGCTGCAGAAAAAGTAAGGATAATTCAAGCCAATATGAAGAAGGCTCAAGACCGACAAAAGAAGTATGCAGACCGCGGTAGAAGAGAAGTCATTTTTGCAGTAAATGATTTAGTCTTCTTGAAAGTAGCTGCACAAAAAGGAAAGGATCGATTTGGAAAAATTGGGAAGCTAGCTACTCGTTACATTGGGCCGTACCAAATTGTCGCTAGAGTTGGAGAAGTAGCCTATAGACTAGAACTTCCACACGATATGCCTATGCATCCGGTATTTCATGTGTCGATGCTGCGTAAGCATATACCAGATCCGAATATGGTCGAGCCGCAGCGACCAGAGAACTTGCAACCTAACCTCACTTAACCTGAAGGTCCTTTGCGAATAGGCGAGCGTCGTATCAAGAAATTGAAGAACAGGGAAATTTCGCAAGTTCAAGTATTTTGGGGAAAGCGACAGAGAGTTGTTATAACATGGGAGGATGAAGATAAGTTCCGACTTGATTATCCAGAACTCTTTTCAGATACCCCAGTCGTCCAGTAAAGGGTGTACACTTGTTTTTTTTTGAGAATTCGGGGACGAATTCTTTTAAGGGGGGAAGAGTGTAATAACCCTCATGAGCCAATAAATTTTTGGTCGAGAAAAATCCCGCTCGACCAGTTTTTAATTGGTTCAACAAGGATTAATAAAAATAAAGATCGACCCGGTAGATTAATTTCTCGAAGGGACTGTCTTGTGGTTGAAAGACCTTCACTTGATGGTTTGGTCGAGTCTTAAATATTTTGGTCGAATTTTTATTAAACTGGAAGAGATTTTCCGAGAGCAAGACGAGAGCCAAAGACAAGGAATATTTGGTTGAAAAATTATTGAAAATTATCAACCAACTGCTACAATTAATTTTGGACCAGACTCATGTCTTCCACCAGCCTGCTTGCTCAGTCTTTAATCACATGACTTGCACCTGCCTGCTTGCCTAGCTTCTTCAGTAACTGTCACATGACAATCACAAGCTGCCTGTTTGCCTTGTTTCTTAGATTGTCATGTGAGAAGCACATGAAAGGGGTGGAGTTTCTTCAGGTTAAGGAAAGGACAGCAGCTTGTGCTGAGAGTGCTGAAGCAGCTGGCCAGCTGTCCCCACTCAGCTTAGCTTTGTCCTGAGTGAAACCCTCACCTGAAGCAAGCTCACCTCACATTTAACCCCTCTCCAGCTGCTTCCCACGTTCAGAACCCTGCAGAAAAACCTAGAGAATTTCAGTGAGAAAGAGAGAAAGAAGAACAGAAAAATCAGAGAGAAAAATCAAGAAAATAAATCAAGAAAAAATTGGTGGTGACCTAATCTTC
This sequence comes from Brassica napus, assembly GCF_020379485.1. NCBI lineage: Eukaryota > Viridiplantae > Streptophyta > Magnoliopsida > Brassicales > Brassicaceae > Brassica > Brassica napus. Next base: position 27,045 of record NW_026015901.1, on the reverse strand, counting down.
AACCTTAGCTCAGTTTCTTACCTTGGGAAAGATCAGAAGGTGAGATTTTTAAATAAAACCCTAGACCTAGTTGAGTTCAGATCATGATCAGACCTTGATCTTTCTCTTTGATCAGTCCAGCCACAAGCTTACCTTGGAGAAGAGGATCAGCTGAGGCCATCTAGTCCTTTGGTTCATCTTGGTAAGCTTTGGTCTCCTTGCCTCAGTCAGTATCTGATCAGAACAGTTGATGTTTAGTTTAGGTCTTGGTCGGATCAGTTGTATAAGTTCTGATACAGTTCAGTTCTTGTTAATTTCGGTTTGAATCAACCTCTTAGAACCACCAGCTATGATATTTTGATCTGGCTTTGAGTAAACCGATTTGAGCTCAGTCTGATCTTGTCCTGAACTTTGGTAGACTGACTAGAACCGAGCTGAACTTGTATAGTCTGAGCAGAACCAAGCTTGAACTGATCTGATCTAAGGTGTTAAGGCATGAACCGAACTGATCTTGTGATCATACCACTCTGTTTCAGGTCAGAGGTAGAGTAAAGCTTGAAGTATCCAGTCCTGTCCATTCAGCCTTGTTCAAGTGGAACTCAAGTCTTGTCCAAGCCAGTTTCAAGACTAATGTCTAGAGAGAAGATGAGATAGATCATGAATGTGTACATGATTGAGTTTAAATTGTAGTATCTCAATTAGATAGTAAAGTCTTTGAATCCCTTAAGAAGTGTATGGGTTTACTTAGTGTAAACACTTACACTTAAAGATTAATCAAAAGGTTAAAGTGAGGTTAATCATAATCATAGTACTTGTTCCCAAGTACTAATCTTAATTATGAAATAATCATGGTTTTGATTAAGGATTAATCATGGTTTAATTAAGGATTAATCTTGGTTTAATTAAGGATTAATGTTGGTTTAATTAAGGATTAATATGAAATTAATTAAAGAGTAATCATGATTAATTAAGTACTAATCTTGGATTAATTAAAGATTAATATGAGATTAATTAAGGATTAATCTAGGATTAATTAAGAGTTAATTATGATTAATTAAGGATTAATTATGGATTAATTTTGGAATAATTATGGAAGTAAAAGCATGTGAAATCTTGTTATATTCACTATCCCTAAAGCCCCCGCATTACCGTGACTTGGTCCTGCGAACGGAACAAGGTCATGAAGACACGATGATGGGGTAGCTCCCTGGAGACCGTGTACTGCATGACGATGCAGTGTCGGATTGTTCATACCGGACATTCGACGATGATGGTGATGCTAACTCACTAGTCTCGGTTAGCCTTAGTGGTTTCTCGGGTCTAGTATATATATTGTATTATATGAGTATGGTAACGGGCGGGTGTTGTGGAAGTGATGTTTAAAATAAGAATTCACAATGATGATCGATATTAAAGTATAGTACTAGTACTTGCATGATCATGTATATCCATTTGATAATTGTTTGGTTTATTATTGATTGTGTTTTGATTCTAGATTCACTGAGTAAACTAGTTGCTCATGACTCATTCGTGTGTGCAGGTAACCCTTAGGCGGGAGACACTTTACTCTTTTGGACGGAAGGAGCGGCCAACCAGCGGTAGTATTTTGTTGTCCTTGCAACGTACCTTTTGATGTATATTTACTTAAAACGTTGTTGGGCGATAGGCCGTAGGGTAAACTATAACACTTTGTAAGATGTTTAAAGTAAATAAATAATGTATAAAAGATGTTTATAAATCACGAGTTCTCATATGATATTAGTCCTTGTCCGGGACGAACTAACTATTGAATATTGCTTTATCGGGTTGAAAAGCCTAGAGTAATATCCGATAGGAGTGTCTCTGTTCTTTGGTTGTTGGTCTAAGGTGATCGGATTTATTTCGAGAACCTCGGGTCGACCATCAGGGAACATTGACCGTGTCATTTCCGGTTATCTACGATCGGGGGTGTCACAGATGGTCAGTCAGAAAGAACCATCCAGACGTTGGAGGATATGTTGGGAGCATGTGTTTTGGACTGGGGTAACTCCTGGGAAAAACATTTGCCGTTGGTGGAGTTTTCTTACAACAACAGCTTCCACACGAGCATTGGGATGTCGCCTTATGAAGCCTTGTATGGATGACCTTGCAGGACACCGTTATGCTGGACCCAAGTGGTGGAGCGCAGCATGATAGGACCTGAGATAGTGGAAGAGACCACAGAGAAGATTAAGTTCATAAGGGACAAGATGAAAGAAGCACAAGATCGCCACAAGTCCTATGCAGACAGAAGGAGGAAACATGTGGAGTTTGAGGTGAATGACATGGTTTATCTCAAAATGATCACTTTCAGAGATCGGAAAAGGGTGTCTGGCCGAAGGAAGCTAGATCCGAGGTACTTGGGTCCTTTCCGGATTATAGAACGAGTTGGAGCGGTGGCTTACAAGCTGAACCTACCAACAGAAATGGAAGCATTTCACAATGTGTTCCATGTGTCTCAGTTAAGGAAATGTCTTTCAGATTAGGACATTATCATTCCAGAGATTCCATCCGATCTAGGCACAAACCACACCTTAGAAACAAGGCCGGTTCGGGTTGTAGACAGAATGGAGAAAGCACTGAGACGTAAGACCATAGAGATGGTCAAGGTGATTTGGGATTGCAGTGGACAAGAGCAAGTCACTTGGGATACCGAGGCAAGAATGAAGGCTGAATTTCCGGAATGGTATCAACAGTTCTCCATGGAAGGTCTAGGGTCGGATTCGAGGACGAATCCATCTCAAGGGAGACTTGTCATGTCCCTGATTCTAGATAGTGCCTTCGGGCACAGCCATGGTGCAAGGAGATGCACCAGTCAGGTCACACGACCCAAAGACAAGCGTATCATGGCTGTACAAGGATGGTTAAGTGCATCAGTAGGCTGAGACTTAACCAGAACCTGATAAGACAAGGGGAACGGAGCTGGACGAGTTCTAAGGCAGCTCGGCCAAGCTGGGAAGTAGCTCTACCAGCTGGATCAAGTCCTGGACAGCTCATTTCAGCTCACACTAGCTTAGGTCAGCTCCAATAGCTAGACTACTAGCTCACCCAGCTGGAGCAGCTAGCAATCAGCTCACCTCAGCTCAGTGAAGTGTTAGAGTCTTGGCCATGTGGCCGGGTCACGGGTCATACCAGGCCGTGAGGGAGGCTTGAGGGGCCAAGGAGAGTCCGATGGGTTTGAGGATTGGACAAAGGATCCAGGAAGGATGGGCAAGTATGGTGGGCTCAGGTTCGAACAGCCCAACAGGGAAAAGGGGCAGTTATGCCGAAAAGGTGGGAATGGCAAAAATGGTACCCATTCGGCCATCAGGTGGTGCCTGTTCGGCCAGGCAGTTGTTGGCCTGTCTCTTCCTATATATACAGACCCTAGGGACCGAGATTTGCCACAATTTTCCTAAGGAAAATCTCTGCCCAAATCGTGAGAGAAAGAAAGAGAGAAAGAAGAAGAAGTGATCGGCCAAAGCCTTGGCCGAGTGTGTTGGTGACTGATTCAATCCGAGGGTTGTCTGAGGAAGTTGAGATTGGCTGATGATGAGTAACCGAGGCATGGAGAGGGGCTTGAGCACTCCTGAACGCACGCCCAAGGTGAGTAGGATGGACTAAACCTTCCTGCCATGGCCGCGGTGGAATTCCGTGTGGGTTGTGGCCGGAATGGTGAACCCAGACCTATCTCTTTTCATTATCCTTCTATTCCATCTCTGTTTCATCTCTATTCTGTATGGGGCTGATGATTCGAAGTCAGAGGGATGAGATCAAGGCCTTGACCGGTCCAGGAACCTAGTCCTTGACCTGTCCAGGAACCTAGTCCTTGGATGTTGGCCGGTTTGGCTGATCAGGGTCGAGATCTATATGATCGAGGCCGGTTCTATAAGATCTGATTGTGGATTCTTCTTAGTGGGGATTTATCATGAATTATCATGGGTTCGAACTAATTTTATCAGATGAATTTAGAGGTGGTCAGTTTGGCCGGTTTGGCTGGTTATGGCCGAAATCTAGGAGGCCGGGACCGATTCTGGTGGTTCTGACTCGACCATTCTCTTAGTTAGGATTTATCTTGAATTATCATGAAGTCAGATTAATTTTTGGGAATTTATTTGAGGAGGTCAGATTTGGGATTAAGATATGGCCGGTTCAGATTGATTGAGACAATGGGTGAGGTCTCTCTTGATTGGTCTGGCCGTGTGTTAACTGGGTGTTCTGGGAAACCTAGGTGATGTTCTGGGTATGTCCGTGTGCCTTGTGGGTTGAATGGTTAGTTAGGGAACATAGAATAAGTGAACCGAACCATGCAATGCTAGATATGATTGTTTAGGATATCGGATTGTACTTACACATATGTTTTGGGTTGTGTGATGGTTTCAGGATCAGACCAGGACCGTGGCAAGGCCAAGGCGCCATGAAGACCTTAGCCGTGGAAGGATGTGTGGGATTTGGGATGGTACTATTAGTATGAACTTATGATTATCCTATTGTGCAACTGAACCTATGTATTGAATCACATGTTTGTTATTTATAAAGATACAATTTCTTCTTATCTGTTTAGTCTTAGGAATAAGTTGCTTGAACCTCATCTGACTGAACAAGACTTAAGAATTATTGAACTTTAAAACTTGACAAAACTTACACTAGGAGTTAAGTAAGGTCGCGGGTCCAAGTTGGGCTTAGGAGCCAGGATCGGGTCTTACAAGTTGGTATCAGAGCGGAGTTTGCTCTAGGATTGTTATTGGGTTATGGGAAACCGCCACACATCCGGCTGGGTCTCATGGTAAGGTCTGGTTGATTGCTAAGTTAGCCTAAGGGATTGAGTGTTTCCTTATATGAGTTGATGATGGGGCTAACCCGACCGTGTTGTTGCCAATCCATACGGATGGGACAAATGTGGAGATCGGGCCGCCTGTTGTTCAGGTGAATCCGACTGAGGTTCGTGTGGACGGATCAGGACGTCAGCTGGAACCGGAGCTGGAACCAGTTGATGGAGCTGGACGACAACAAGAAAGGGGGTTTGAGGAGCAAGGAGAGTCCTCGCAGACTGGTCGCCAGGACGATCAGGTAGGCGGAACAGCTTGTCAAGTGAATCAGACTGCTGAACCGTCTATGAAGGAGGTGCTAGAAGCCATGAAGGCTATGGGGACTCAGATCTTGGCCTTGACCCAGGCATTCACGCCTGTAAGGACAGCCATCCCTTTGGGGAATGACCGGACGGGTCCGATTGCGGCAGCTCAGGCAGCTGGTCGAGGAGCTCAGCAGCAGTTGGAGGAAGTGGCTGAATTGATTGAAATCGATCCCCAAGCTAGGACAGCTAAGAGGATGGATTATCTGAAGCTGCTTGAGCACATATCCAAGATGGGCACTAAACACTTTGCTGGAAGTGTTGACCCATTAGAGGCTGGCGAGTGGAAGAGCATGCTAGTCCGTAATTTCAGCTCAACTCGATGCCCAGATGACTACAAGAAGGACATTGCAGTTCACTTCTTGGAAGGTGATGCTCACAACTGGTGGTTGGCTCTAGAAAAGCGTACCAGTGGCAGCATTGAACGCTTCTCCGACTTTGAGGTGGAGTTCAACCACAAGTACTTCCCAGCTGAGGCGTGGGATCGTCTAGAGGCTAAGTTCTTGTACCTGGTTCAGGGACGCAGGACAGTAAGGGAGTATGAAGAGGAATTCAACCGTCTCTGGCGTTATGTGGGTAAGGAGTTAGAGGACGAGTCAGTACAGGTTCGTCGGTTCATTAGAGGCGTAAGGGTTGAGCTCCGAACCTACTGCTCAGTTCGCACCTTTCACACTGTGTCTGAACTGGTTGAAAGGATGGCTATGTTGGAGACTAACTTGGCCTAGGAGGCTAAGCTGAAAACCCGAAGTCACACCGCTCCTAATGGTGGTAGCAATGACCGCAAGAGGAAGAGGGACCAGGCTGAGGAAGGTAAACCTTCAAGTGGTAGGCCTGAGTGTCCCAAGTGCGGCAGACATCATGGTGGTGAATGCTGGAGAGCAATGGGAGCCTGTCTCCGATGTGGCAAGATGGATCACTCAGCTCGTGACTGTCCTAGACAGGAGCAAGGGGCTAGTGGTGATACATGGACATGCCACTACTGTGGAAAGAAGGGACATCTCCTAAAGGATTGTCCTAAGCTGTCATCCGGGCCAAGCAAGAGCCGAGGAGAGGTTAGCAGGCCGGATCAGAACCGCGGACAGACTTCAGCACCGCACATCTATGAGTTGTCCAAGGATGAGGACAGGAGCGGGCCATTCCAAGCGATCACTGGTAATTGTCTGATCTTGATCATTTCAATTCAATATAATTGCATGGTACAGAACTTAGAATGGTTAGATACTTAGATTGGGTCATATGTAGGGACCCTAAATATTGGTGGTGTGTAAACACACATACTTTTTGATACTGGTGCTACACATAACTTTGTAAGCCCATGGATGCTCGGAAAGTGGTTGTTCCAGTTGGGAACGGGGGATTGTCCTGAGGTAGTGAACGCGGCCGGTGGGCAAGTTATGAGGTCACTAGGAGTGATTCGGGACATCCCAGTGGTGATCCAAGACAGGGTCATGCCTGTGGATCTTGTGGTAGTCCACCTAAAGAATCACGAGGTGATATTAGGTATGGACTAGCTTGGAAAGAACCGGGCCACTCTTGACTGTCACCGGGGGCGAGTGCAGTTTGAGGGTGGGTGTGGATCTCCCGTCAGGTTCCAAGGTATATATCCGATCTCTGGATGCTTGGTGGTGTCAGCAATCCATGTTGAAAAGATGCTGAGGAAGGGTTGTGAAGGTTATCTAGCCACAATCGCCAATAAGGAGGTCGTAGGGGGTGGTGACCCGGAGGGAATACCGCTGGTCCGAGAGTTCCACGATGTGTTTAGGTCACTATAAGGCATTCCCCCTGATAGGTTTGACCCATTCATAATAGAACTGGAACCAGGGACGGCCCCGTTATCCAAAAGTCCCTACAGAATGGCTCCTGCCGAGATGGCCGAGCTTAAAAAGCAACTGGAGGAGTTGCTGGATAAGGGTTTTATAAGACCTAGTGTGTCATCTTGGGAGCACCGGTTCTTTTTGTCAAAACGAAAGATGGTAGCTTCAGGTTGTGCATTGACTAGCAAGGGTTGAACCGGGTTACCGTGAAGAACAAATACCCATTGCCTCAGATAGATGAGTTATTGGATCAGCTCAAGGGTGCAAAGTGGTTCTCTAAGATTGATTGGGCTTCAGGGTATCATCAGATCCCTAATGAACCAAATGATGTTAGAAAGACAGCATTCCGAACAAGGTACGGTCACTACGAATTTGTGGTCATGCCATTCGGACTAACCAATGCACCAGCAGCCTTTATGAAGATGATGAATGGTATCTTCCGAGATTTCTTGGATGAATTTGTAATCATCTTCATAGATGACATACTAGTAAATTCCAAGAGCAAGGAAGACCATGAAAGGCATTTAAGGGCTGTGCTAGGAGGGTTTAGGGAACAACAGCTCTTTGCCAAGTTGAGCAAGTGCAGTTTTTGGCAAAGGAGTGTTGGGTTCCTTGGACACATCGTGTCCGATCAAGGAGTCTTGGTTTATCCAGAGAAGATCAAGGCCATACAGGAATAGCCACGACCTAAGAGTGTCACGGAAGTCAGGAGTTTCCTAGGGCTGGCCGGTTACTACAGGAAGTATGTCAAAGGGTTTGCCAGCTTGGCCCAACCGATGACACAACTAACTGGAAAAGATGTGAGATTTGTATGGTCTGAAGGATGTGAGAATTTTTTCTCTGCCTTGAAGAATATGTTGACGAATGCACCCTTTCTAGTGCTACCAGAGGTTGACCAACCTTATGTGGTATACACTGACGCATCCATCACCGGATTAGGATATGTATTGACCCAACACGGAAAGGTCATTGCCTATGCCTCTAGGAAATTGAGGAAGCACGAGGGTAACTACCCAACCCACGACCTGGAGATGGCCGCAGTGGTGTTTGCCCTCAAGATATGGCAGTCATACTTGTATGGTGCCAAGGTTCAGATTTTAACCAACCACAAAAGCCTCAAGTATATATTCACTCAACCTGAGTTGAATTTGAGACAAAGAAGATGGATGGAGTTTGTGCCCGACTATGATCTTGACATAGAATACCATCCAGGTAAAGCAAACCTGGTGGCCGATGCATTGAGCCGCAGAAGAGCTGAAGTATCGGCTGAGAAAGAGGCGGACATGTTGGAAGGGATGGTCAGGTCGTTGCACCTAAATACCTTGGTCAGCGAGGACGAACCTTTGGGTTTGGAAGCAGTGAACCAGGCCGATCTTCTGACCAGGATTAGACAAGTTCAGGTCTTGGACGAGGACCTTCAAGGGGTTGCTCGGAACGAGAAGACGGAGTATCAGACGAATCAAGATGGAACAATATTGGTCCATGGAAGGATTAGCGTCCCTAACGTGCGGGGACTTAAGGAAGAGATTATGAGTCAGTCTCATAAGTCTAAGTTCTCTGTGCATCCCGGACTGAAGAAGATGTATAAAGACATCAAGAGGTATTACCATTGGGTTCGCATGAAGACTGATGTGGCCGAGTGGGTGGTCAAGTGTCTTACTTGCCAACTCGTCAAGGCTGAGCATCAAGTACCTAGTGGGATACTTCAGAACTTACCTATTCCAGAATGGAAGTGGGATCACATAACCATGGACTTCGTGTCTGGATTTCCCACGACCAGGAACCGGAAGGATTCAGTTTGGGTAGTGGTGGATCGTTTGACCAAATCAGCTCATTTCATACCAATCAAGAAGACTGATGGTGTGGAGCCTTTGGTGCAGATCTACATGGATGAAATAGTATTCCTGCATGGAATGCCGGCCAATATTGTTTCCGACAGAGACCCACGGTTCACTTCTTACTTCTGGAAGGCTTCCCAAAAGGCCTTAGGAACCAGGGTGAACATGAGTACAGCTTATCATCCGCAGACAGATGGTCAGTCAGAAAGAACCATCCAGACGTTGGAGGATATGTTGAGAGCATGTGTTTTGGACTGGGGTAACTCCTGGGAAAAACGTTTGCCGTTGGTGGAGTTTGCTTACAACAACAGCTTCCACATGAGCATTGGGATGTCGCCTTATGAAGCCTTGTATGGACGACCTTGCAGGACACCGTTATGCTGGACCCAAGTGGGGGAGCGCAGCATGATAGGACCTGAGATAGTGGAAGAGACCACAGAGAAGATTAAGTTCATAAGGGACAAGATGAAAGAAGCACAAGATCGCCACAAGTCCTATGCAGACAGAAGGAGGAAACATATGGAGTTTGAGGTGAATGACATGGTTTATCTCAAAATGATCACTTTTAGAGGTCGGAAAAGGGTGTCTGGCCGAAGAAAGCTAGATCAGAGGTACTTGGGTCCTTTACGGATTATAGAACGAGTTGGAGTGGTGGCTTACAAGCTGAACCTACCAACAGAAATGGAAGCATTTCACAATGTGTTCCATGTGTCTCAGTTAAGGAAATGTCTTTCAGATTAGGACATTATCATTCCAGAGATTCCATCCGATCTAGGCACGAACCTCACCTTAGAAACAAGGCCGGTTCGGGTTGTAGACAGAATGGAGAATGCAATGAGACGTAAGACCATAGAGATGGTCAAGGTGATTTGGGATTGCAGTGGACAAGAGCAAGTCACTTGGGAGACCGAGGCCAGAATGAAGGCTGATTTTCCGGAATGGTATCATCAGTTCTCCATGGAAGGTCTAGGGTCGGATTCGAGGACGAATCCATCTCAAGTCGGGGAGACTTGTCATGTCCCTGATTCTAGTTAGTGCCTTCGGGCACAGCCATCGTGCGAGGAGATGCCCCAGTCAGGTCACACGACCCAAAGACAAGCGTATCATGGCTGTACAATGATGGTTAAGTGCATCAGTAGGCTGAGACTTAACCAGAACCTGATAAGAGAAGGGGAACGGAGCTGGACGAGTTCTAAGGCAGCTCGGCCAAGCTGGGAAGTAGCTCTACCAGCTGGATCAAGTCCTCGAAAGCTCAGTTCAGCTCACACTAGTTTAGGTCAGCTCCAGTAGCTAGACTACTAGCTCACCCAGCTGGAGCAGCTAGCAATCAGCTCACCTCAGCTCGGTGAAGTGTTGCAGTCTTGGCCATGTGGCCGGGTAATGGGTCATACCAGGCCGTGAGGGAGGCTTCAGTGGCAAAGGAGAGTCCGATGGGTTTGAGGATGGGACAAAGGATCCAGGAAGGATGGGCAAGTATGGTGGGCTCAGGTTCGAACAGCCCAACAGGGAAAAGGGCCAGTTATGCCGAAAAGGTGGGAATGGCACAAATGGTACCCATTCGGCCATCAGGTGGTGCCTGTTCGGCCAGGCAGTTATTGGCCTGTCTCTTCCTATATATACAGACCCTAGGGACCGAGATTTGCCACAATTTTCCTAAGGAAAATCTCTGCCCAAATCGTGAGAGAAAGAAAGAGAGAAAGAAGAAGAAGTGATCGGCCAAAGCCTTGGCCGAGTGTGTTGGTGACTGATTCAATCCGAGAGGTCGTCTGAGGAAGTTGAGATTGGCTGATGATGAGTAACAGAGGCATGGAGAGGGGCTTGAGCACTCCTGAATGCACGCCCAAGGTGAGTAGGATGGACTAAACCTTCCTGCCATGGCCACGGTGGAATTCCGTGTGGGTTGTGGCCGGAATGGTGAAGCCAGACCTATCTCTTCTCATTATCCTTCTATTCCATCTCTGTTTCATCTCTATTCTGTATGGGGCTGATGAGTCAAAGTCAGAGGGATGAGATCAAGGTCTTGACCGGTCCAGGAACCTAGTCCTTGGATGTTGCCCGGTTTGGCTGATCAAGGTCGAGATCTATATGATCGAGGCCGGTTCTGTAAGATCTGATTGTGGATTCCTCTTAGTGGGGATTTATCATGAATTATCATGGGTTCCAACTAATTTTATCAGATGAATTTAAAGGTGGTCAGATTGGCCTGTTTTGCTGGTTATGGCCGAAATCTAGGAGGCCGGGACCGGTTCTGGTGGTTCTGACTCGACCATTCTCTTAGTTAGGATTTATCATGAATTATCAAGAAGTCAGATTAATTTTTGGGAATTTATTTGCGTAGGTCAGCTTTGGGATTAAGATATGGCAAGTTCAGATTGATTGAGACAATGGGTGAGATCTCTCTTGATTGGTCTAACCGTGTGTTAAATGGGTGTTCTGGGAAACCTATGTGATGTTCTGGGTATGTCCGTGTGCCTTGTGGGTTGAATGGTTAGTTAGGGAACATAGAATAAGTGAACCGAACAATTCAATGCTAGATATGATTGTTTAGGATATCGGATTGTACTTACACATATGTTTTGGGTTGTGTGATGGTTTCAGGATCAGACCAGGACCGTGGCAAGGCCAAGGCACCATGAAGACCTTAGCCGTGGAAGGATGTGTGGGATTTGGGATAGTACTATTAGTATGAACTTATGATTAGCCTATTGTGCAACTGAACCTATGTATTGAATCACATGTTTGTTATTTATAAAGATACAATTTCTTCTTATCTGTTTTGTCTTAGGAATAAGTTGCTTGAACCTCATCTGACTGAACAGGACTTAAGAATTATTGAACTTTAAAATTGGACAAAACTTACACTAGGAGTTAAGTAAGGCCGCGGGTCCAAGTTGGGCTTAGGAGCCAGGATCGGGTCTTAGAGGAAGGGCCAGCTTGCTGAGTCCAAGGACCAACATGCTGATATGTGTACTGATGGACACACACGAACAGCCAGGGACGTCCTGTGTGTGCTGGCGGACACCCACGGCCAAAATCACCCAAAAAGTCCACGGGAAGGGTCAGCGTGCTGAGTCCAAGGACCAACGTGCTGATATGTGTACTGATGGACAGCCACGGACTGTAACGCCCGAATCTGGCCTCTCGACAAGACTAGACCCGTTTGCTACTTAATCAATTTCTTTGCTCGTTTCATTCATTTTAAGTCTTTCATTTACTAAGTCATGTTTGAATCGGAGGTTCTAAAATAATGGAACAGATAGCACAGCGGAATATAATGTATAAACAAATGTATTACTTAGAAACATGAGATCCAATACACAACTTCTTAACAGTTTCATAGACAATCACTAGTTCGTCCCTAGCATCATCTACCCACACGTTACACAGCCTCTCAATGACCGAGCCTTCACGGCTCCTTGGCATGACCAGAACCATCCTTAGTTCCTGAAATAGGACTGGTCGATCCTACAATGCTTGGCTTGGTTCCTAGAACATTGATAAACCTCCGACAGTATATTTATAAAAAGATATGAACCTGCCTACCGAATCCTAAGTCATACAACCAACCACCCCTTGACTTAGAACTAGATTGACAGTCCAGAATAGATAAACAGAAGACACGAACAGTCTGGATCGTCCCAAAGACCAATCCGTCCATCCGGATAGAATCTAGGTGCGACCGTCCTAGATGAAGTCTGGCTCAATGGCCCAACGGACTTCCTTACCTGATCCGGCCTTGGGCCTGGATCCAACGGCCGAGCAAGCCTCATGCCCAATCCGGTTAGGCCAATGGCCGATCGGACCTTGCGACTCTTACCCTGGCTTAGACGGACCGTGTACTTGCCCCAACAGACAAGACATGGTCTGATCCCTAAGGAACGGACACGACCTGCCTCAACAGGCACCGCTTGGTACGCGCACCCCTTCGGCCTTTGGTATCTCTTGGTCCTCGTAACCCTTGGTACTCGTACCACTTGGCGTTCGTAACCCTTGGTTACTTACACCCTTTGGGAACTCACAATCGTCGGTACTCATGACCTTTGGCCTCTCGTGCCTCTTGGGACATGCCTAACCGTTTTGCCCAACCGCCCAGCCTATGGTGCGATTCGAACCGACCGTCTAACCGACCAGCGTCTAGGTTAGCGGTTTGGTTATGTCCGGCCAAGTCTAGGAACGTGTCCCTTGGACTGAACCAACACAACCCTTCGTGCATAATCAGAAAGAAGAGAAAGGACCGGATAGAAACAAGAAGAGGAGAAGCGGCCGGGTCTAATGAACCGTCCAGAGCCGCGGTGCGATCACAAGGACCGTCCGTTCGGTCTGATGGAGCCATAGCCCAACACGTACCTTCTGAACCGTGTCAGGGTTCTCCATGCTCTTCTCCTGCTCTCGGTCTCCCATACTTGATAGGAGGTTGCTTCACAAACGATCAAATCGCCGGAAACCTAACCACCACACAATCGGCCTTGCTTTGGCCGGAAACTCTCTCTCTCTCTATGATTTCTCTGAGTATTTTACTCTGTATTGGATGAATGAAATCGACAGAGAGGACCCCATATTTATAGAAAACGAGGGGGTAAGTCTTGCCCCACGAACAGGCATGACTGGCCAGCGGATGGGCACAATCGGCCAAGGGTTACACCCTCTCGGCCGCATGCGCCCCTTCGCCAATACCGAATGGGTTTGGGTCGGACAGAGGCCCAAAGCCTTACCCAACTCTTCTGGCCTTAGCCCACGGCCTTGTCCCAAGCCCCAATAGTCCATGACCTCATGGCCGGACCTCCCATGGCCTGCCATCGGCCCGGACCTGGACCATCGGACCAAAACTCGAACGGACCGTCCAGCTGAGATGAGCTGATCCCCAGCTGCCTCTGCTGAGTGAGCTAGCAGTCCAGCTAGTGGAGGTGACCTTGTAGTGTCCGAGCTGCAGTGAGCTTAACCTAGCTCCGTTGAGCTGGTCGAGCTACCCGCTCCATTCATCCAGCTACCGTCTTGCTCGGTCTAGCTGACTCTCGACTTGTGTAAGGTTAAGTCTAAGTTTCCTTACGTCCTTAACCTTGTTATCCGGCCATGAAACGCTTCCCTTGATGTCTTAAGACTGGCTAGTACGTTGCCTCGAACCATGGCCGTCCCAATGATCCTATTCAGGATCCGGGATGTTACACGGACGTCCTTTGTGTGCTGACGGACACACACGGACAGCCACTGACGTCCTGTGTGTGCTGACGGACACACACGGATGTCATGTGTGTGCTGACGGACACCCACGGACGTCCTGTGTGTACTGAACATACAGCCCACGTGGGCCAAAATATCCCGAACAGTCCAAAAGAAGGGCCAGTGTGCTGAGTCCAAGGACCAGTGTGCTGATATGTGTACTGATGGACAGCCACGGACGTCCTGTGTGTGCTGACGGACACACAGGGACACACAAAGACAGCCACAGACGTCATGTGTGTGCTGACGGAGAGCCACAGACAGCCACGGACGTCCTGTGTGTGCTGGCACCCACGGACGTCCTGTGTGTACTGAACAGACAGCCCATGTGGGCCAAAATCACCCAAACAGTCCACGGGAAGGGCCAAAGTGCTGAGTCCAAGGACCAACGTGCTGATATGTGTACTGATAGACAACCACAGACTTCCTGTGTGTGCTGACGGACACACACGGACACACACGAACCGCCACAGACGTCCTGTGTGTGTTGACGGACATACACGGACGGCCTGTGTGTGCAGACGGACACCCACGTACGTCCTGTGTGTGCTGACAGACACACACAGACACACACGGACAAACATAGACAGCCACAGACGTCCTGTGTGTTCTGACGGACAGCCACAGACTGCCATGGACGTTCTGTGTGTGCTGGCAGACACCCACAGACGTCCTGTGTGTACTGAACACACTGCCCACGTGGGGCAAAATCACCTAAACATTCCACGGGAAGGGCCAGCGTGCTGAGTCCAAGGACCAACGTGCTGATATGTGTACTGATGGACAGCCACGAACGTCCTGTGTGTGCTGACAGACTGAGATGGACACAGACGGACAAACACGGACAACCACAGACGTCCTGTGTGTGCTGGCGGACACCCACGGCCGTCCTGTGTGTACTGAACAGACAGCCCACATGGGCCAAAATTACCCGAACTGTCCACGGGAAGGGTCAGCGTGCTGAGTCCAAGGACCAACATGCTGATATGTGTACTGACGGACACCCACGTACGTCCTGTGTGTGCTGATGGACACACACAGACACACACAGACAAACACGGACAGCCACGGACGTCCTGTGTGTGCTGACGGACACACATAGATGTCATGTGTGTGCTGACGGACACCCACGGACGTCCTATGTGTACTGAACATACAGCCCACGTGGGCCAAAATCACCCGAACAATCCACAGGAAGGGCCAGCGTGCTGAGTCCAAGGACCAGCGTGCTGATATGTGTACTGATGGACAGCCACAGACATCCTGTGTATGCTGATTGACACACAGGGACACACACGGACACACACGGACAGCTACAGACGTCATGTGTGTGCTGACGGATAGCCACGGACAGCCACATACATCCTGTGTGTGCTGGCGGACACCCACGGACGTCCTGTGTGTTACTGAACAGACAGCCCACGTGGTCCAAAATCACCCAAACAGTTCACGGGAAGGGCCAGCGTGCTGAGTCAAGGGACCAACGTGCTGATATGTGTACTGATGGAGAGCCACAGACGTCTTGTGTGTGCTGACAAACACACACGGAAACACATGGACAGGCACGGACGTCCTGTGTGTGCTGACAGACATACACAGACGTCCTTTGTGTGCTGACGGACACCCACGTACGTCCTGTGTGTGTGCTGACAGACACACACAGAAACAATAGGATAAACACGGATGTCCCGTGTGTGCTAATGGACACCCACGGACGTCCCGTGTGTGCTAACAGACACCGACGGACGTCCTGTGTGTGCTGACGGGCACACACAGACACACACGGACAAACACGGATTCCACGGATGTCCTGTGTGTTCTGATGGACAGCCATGGACGTTCTGTGTGTGATGGCGGACACCCACGGACGTCCTATGTGTACTGAACAGACAGCCCACGTGGGCCAAAACCACTCAAAAAGTCCACGGGAAGGGCCAGCGTGCTGAGTCCAAGGACCAACATGCTGATATGTGGATGATGGACAGCCACAGACGTCCCGTGTGTGCTGACGGACACACACGGACCGCCATGGACGTCCTGTGTGTGCTGACGGACATACACGAACGTCCCGTGTGTGCTGATGGACACCCACGTACGTCCTGTGTGTGCTGACGGACACACACTGACACACATGGACAAACATGGACAGCCACGGACATCATGTGTCTTCTGACGGACAGACACAGACAGCCATGGATGTCCTGTGTGTGCTGGCGGACACCCACGGACGTCCTGTGTGTACTGAACACACTGCCCACGTGGGTCAAAATCACCCAAACAGTCCACGGGAAGGGCCAGCGTGCTGAATCCAAGGACCAACGTGCTGATATGTGTACTGATGGACACCCACGGACGTCTTGTGTGTGCTAACGGACACAGATGGACACAGACGGACACACACGAACAGTCACGGACATCCTGTGTGTGCTGGCAGACACCCACGACTGTCCTGTGTGTACTGAACAGACAGCCCACATGGGCCAAAATCACCCGAACAGTCCACGGGAAGGGTCAGCGTGCTGAGTCCAAGGACCAACATGCTGATATGTGCACTGATGGACAGCCACAGACGTCCTCTGTGTGCTGACGGCACACACAGACACACACGGACGTCCTGTGTGTGCTGACGGACACACACGGACGCCATGTGTGTGCTGACGGACACCCACGGACGTCCTGTGTGTACTGAACATACAGCCTACGTGGGCCAAAATCACCCGAACAGTCCACAGGAAGGCCAAGCGTGCTGAGTCCAAGGACCAGCGTACTGATATGTGTACTGATGGACAGCCACGGACGTCCTATGTGTGCTGACTGACACATAGGGACACACACGGACAGCCACAAACTTCATGTGCGTGCTAACAGACAGCCACTGACAGCCACGGACGTCCTGTGTGTATTGAACAGACAGCCCACGTGGGCCAAAATCATCCAAACTGTCCACGGGAAGGGCCAGCGTGCTGAGTCCAAGGACCAACGTGCTGATATGTGTACTGATGGACAGCCACAGACGTCCTGTGTGTGCTGACGGACACACAGGGACGCACACAGACAGCCACAAACATCATGTGTGTGCTGACAGACAGCCACGGACATCCTGTGTGTGCTGGCACCCACAGACATCTTGTGTGTACTGAACACACAGCCCACGCGGGCCAAAATCACCCAAACAGTCCACTGGCGGGGCCAGCATGCTGAATCCAACGACCAACGTGCTGATATGTGTACTGATGGACAACCACGGACGTCCTGTGTGTGCTGACGGACACACACGGACACACACGGAACGCCACAGACGTCCTGTGTGTGCTGGCGGACAACCATGAACGTCCTGTGTGTACTGAACAGACAGCCCACGTGGGCCAAAATCACCCAAACTGTCCACGGGAAGGGCCAGCGTGCTGAGTCCAAGGACCAACGTGCTGATATGTGTACTGATGGACAGCCACAGACGTCCTGTATGTGCTGACGGACACACAGGGACGCACACAGACAGCCACAGACGTCATGTGTGTGCTGACATACAGCCACAGACAGCCACGGACATCCTGTGTGTGCTGGCACCCACGGACATCTTGTGTGTACTGAACAGACAGCCCACGTGGGCCAAAATCACCCAAACAGTCCACGGGAAGGGCCAGCGTGCTGAGTCCAACGACCAACGTGCTGATATGTGTACTGATGGACAACCACTGACATCATGTGTGTGCTGACGGACACACACGGACACACACGGAACGCCACGGACATCGTGTGTGTGCTGACGGACATACACGGATGGCCTGTGTGTGCTCACGGACACCCACGTACGTCCTGTTTGTGCTGACGGACACACACTGACAAACATAGACAGCCACAGACGTCCTGTGTGTTCTGACAGACTGCCGCGGACTGCTGTGGACGACCTGTGTGTGCTGGCAGACACTCACGGATGTCATGTGTGCACTGAACACACTGCCCACGTGGGCCAAAATCACCCAAACAGTGCACGGGAAGGGCCAGCGTGCTGATTCCAACGACCAACGTGCTGATATGTGTACTGATGGACAGCCACGGACGTCCTTTGTGTGCTGACGGACACAGATGGACACACACAAACACACACGGACAGCCACAGATGTCCTGCGTGTGCTGGCGGACAGCCACTGACAGCCACGGATGTCCTGTGTGTGCTGGCGGACACCCACGAATGTCCTGTGTGTACTGAACAGACAGTCCACGTTGGCTAAAATCACCCAAACATTCCATGGGAACGGCCAGCGTGCTGAGTCCAAGGACCAACGTGCTGATATGTGTACTGATGGACAGCCACGGACGTCCTGTGTGTGCTGACGGACACACAGGGACGCACATAGACAGCCACAGATGTCATGTGTGTGCTGACGGACATACACAGATGGCCTGTGTGTGCTGACGGACACCCACGTACATCCTGTTTGTGCTGACGGACACACACGGACAAACATATACAGCCACAGCCGTCCTGTGTGTTCTGACGGACCGCCACGGACTACCATGGACGTCCTGTGTGTGCTGGCAGACACCCACAGACGTCCTGTGTGTACTGAACACACTGCCCACGTGGGCCAAAATCACCCAAACAGTCCACGGGAAGGGCCAGCGTGCTGATTCCAACGACCAACGTGCTGATATGTGTACTGATGGACAGCCACGGACATCATGTATGTGCTGACGGACACAGATGGACACACACGGACAGCCACAGACGTCCTGCGTGTGCTGGCGGAAACCCACGGCCGTCCAGTGTGTACTGAACAGACAGCCCACATGGGCCAAAATCACCCGAACAGTCCACAGGAAGGGTCAGCGTGCTGAGTCCAAGGACCAACATGCTGATATGTGTACTGATGGACACCCACGTACGTTCTGTGTGTGTTGACAGACACACACGGACACACACGGACAAACACGGATTTCATGTGTATGCTGACAGACACCCACAGACGTCCTGTGTGTACTGAACATATAGCCCACGTGGGCCAAAATCACCCGAACAGTCCACAGGAAGGGCCAGCGTGCTGAGTCCAAGGACCAGCGTGCTGATATGTGTACTGATGGACAGCCACGACGTCCTGTGTGTGCTGACTGACACACAGGGACACACACGGACACACGCGGACAGCCACAAACGTCATGTGTGTGGTGACGGACAGCCACAGACAGCCACAGACGTCCTGTGTGTGCTGGCGGACACCCACGGACGTCCTGTGTGTACTGAACAGACAGCCCACGTGGGCCAAAATCACCCAAACAGTCCACGTGAAGGGCCAGCATGCTGAGTCCGAGGACCAACGTGCTGATATGTGTACTGATGGAGAGCCACAGACGTCCTGTGTGTGCTGACGGACACACACGGACACATACGGACGTCCTGTGTGTGCTGACGGACACACACAGACGTCCTTTGTGTGTTGACGGACACCCACGTACGTCTTGTGTGTGTGCTGCCGGACACACACAGACCAAATAGGACACACACGGACAGCCACGGATGTCCTGTGTGTGCTGACAGACACACACAGACGTCCCATGTGTGCTAACGGACACCCACAGACGTCCTGTGTGTGCTGACGGGCACCCACGGACATCCTGTGTGTGCTGACGGGTACGCACGGACAAACACGGACATCCATGGATGTCCAGTGTGTTCTGATGGACAGCCACGGACAGCCATGGATGTTCTGTGTGTGCTGGCAGACACCCACAGACGTCCTGTGTGTACTGAAAAGACAGCACATGTGGGCCAAAATCACCCAACCAGTCCACGGGAAGGGCCAGCGTGCTGAGTCCAAGGACCAACATGCTGATATGTGTATGATGGATAGCCACGGACGTCCTGTGTGTGCTGGCGGACACACACGGACCGCAATGGATGTCCTGTGTGTGCTGACGGACATACACGAACGTCCTGTGTGTGCTGATGGACACCCACGTACTTCCTGTGAGTGCTGACGGACACACACGGACAAACATGGACAGCCACGGACGTCCTGTGTGTTCTGACGGACAGGCACGGACAGCCATGGATGTCCTGTGTGTGCTGACGGACACACAGTCCACAGGAAAGGTCAGCGTGCTGAGTCTAAGGACCAGCGTGCTGAGTCCAAGGACCAGTGTGCGGATATGTGTACTATGGACAGCCACGGACATCCAGTGTGTGCTGACGGACACATAGGGACACACATAGACAGCCACGGACGTCATGAGTGTGCTGACGGACAGCCACAGACGTCCTGTGTGTGCTGGCGGACACCCACAGACGTCCTGTGTGTACGGAACAGACAGCCCACGTGGGCCAAAATCACCCAAACAGTCCACGGGAAGAGCCAGCGTGTTGAGTCCAAGGACCAACGTGCTGATATATGTACTGATGGACAGCCCAGACGTCCTGTGTGTGCTGACGGACACACGGACCGCACACGGACCGCCACAGACGTCCTGTGTGTGCTGATGGACATACACGGACATCATGTGTGTGCTGACGGAGACCCACGTACGTCCTGTTTATGCCGACGGACACCCATGTACGTCCTGTGTGTGCCGACGGACACACACGGACAGCCACGGACATCCTGTGTGTGTTGACGGACAGCCACAGACAGCCATGGACGTCCTGTGTCTGCTGGTGGACACCCACAGACGTCCTGTGTATACTGAACACACTGCCCACGTGGGCCAAAATCACCCAAACAGTCCACGGGAAGGGCCTGCGTGCTGATTTCAAGGACCAACGTGCTGATATGTGTTCTGATGGACAGCCACGGACGTCCTGTGTGTGCTGACGGACACTGATGGACACAGATGGACACACACGGACAGCCAGTGACGTCATGTGTGTGCTAGCGGACACCCACGGCCGTCCTGTGTGTACTAAACAGCCATCCCACATGGGCCAAAGCCACCCGAACAGTCCACGGGAAGGGTCAGCGTGCTGAGTCCAAGGACCAACGTGCTAATATGTGTACTGATGGACAGCCACGGACGTCCTCTCTTTGCTGACGGACACACACAGACACACACAAACAGCCAGTGACAACCTGTGTGTGCTGACGGACTCACACGGACGTCCTGTGTGTGCTGATGGACACCCACCGACGTCTTGTGTGTACTGAACATACAGCCCATGTGGGCCAAAATCACCCGAACAGTCCGCAGGAAGGGCCAGCGTGCTGAGTCCAAGCACCAGCGTGCTGATATGTGTACTGATGGACAGCCACGGACGTCTTGTGTGTGCTGACGGACACACAGGGACACACACGGACAGCCACGGACATCCTGTGTGTACTGAACAGACAGCCCATGTGGGCCAAAATCACCCAAACAGTCCACGGGAAGGGTCAGCGTGCTGAGTCCGAGGACCAACGTACTGATATGTGTACTGATGGACAGCCACATAAGTACTGTGTGTGCTGACGGACACACACAGACACACACAGACAAACACGGACAGCCACAGACATCCTGTGTGTGCTGATAGACACACACGGATTTCATGTGTGTGCTGACGGACACCCACAGACGTCCTGTGTGTACTGAACATATAGCCCACGTGGGCCAAAATCACCCGAACAGTCCACAGGAAGGGCCAGCGTGCTGAGTCCAAGGACCAGCGTGCTGATATGTGTACTGATGGACAGTGTGGGAACCGATATTCGCATTGTCGATTTCCGTTTAAATAAGTAAACTAGGAAAACCCTAATTCCTAGAGGTCCCGGATCTCTGCGAGAGCGAAGGACAAGTGATCGAATATATGCGGAAATCATGAAAAGATAACAAACGAGTTTAGAGAAAACAGTAGATCTTATTTCGTGTCCGCGTAAGAGCGTTGCGATCATTAAGGGATCATAAAAGCTTTGGCCGCAAAGGCTGTCATTGAGTTACTTAGTTCTAGCGGCCTAAAAGCTCAAACCTAGTTGAGTCGCAGCTCGATAACAAAAGACGAAAAGATATATAAAAGGTTTTTAATTGATTTCGGACTGAACCTTGTTAAAGGCTGCCTACGTACCCCTTTCGAGGATCAAGCCGAGTGTAGTTCAATTGATAGAGCTGGACAAGAGATCGAACTGCCTGGGCGAGTTCGTCTAGTAATTGAGTGCCAGTCATAGAAACCGAACTCGTCGAGAATAAAGCCTAAAGTTTCTAAGTGCCAAGAATTCCGAGTCTAAAAAGTTCTTCCTCATGCCTCTCGTCTAGGACTCCTTATATACTAGGTCCAAGGTCGGTTTACGCTTTTACTCTTCTGCCCTTAAGCCGTCATAGCATAAAATGGAGATATTCCATTTTTTCCGATCTTCGTATTTATCCTCAAAATTTCGTATTTTTATCGACGTTTCGGAAGAGTTCGGTTGCTTACGTAACGACCGACAGAACGCACGCTTCGGTCGCTACGTAGCGACCGAGCTTGGCTGAGCTCGGTCGCTACATAGCGACGAGCGAGACGGACGCTCGGTCGCTACGTAGCGACCGAGCGGGACAGACGCTCGGTCGCTATGTAGCGACCGAGCTTGGCTCGAGCTCGGTCGCTACGTAGCGACCGAGCGGGGACGGACACTCGCTCGCTACGTAGCGACCGGGCTGTGTGCATGCTGTGCATGCTGTCGCCGCATATCGATCGAGCTTGGCTTGTCTGTGGTCCGATTGCCGTACTCGAGCTTGTCCACGGCCGAATTGGATACATATCTGTTTCCTTCGGACAATCGGTATTTAGTGGTTCGATTGAGATTTGAACAAGATTTTACCGCAAGGCTCTTTGTAAAGATATCTTTACGAAGATTACTTTTTCGTAAAAACGTTAATGCTGATTTTTACGGACTTTTAGACATTGATTCCGTCGTGACCGATTTTGACCCCAACAGTTAGCCCCCAGCTCGTTAGAACCATGAGCTTACAGCGTGAGGTTCTAGCGAGTGGCCTGGCAAGTTAGGCAAGTAAGGTGAGTTAGGCAGAATTAATGGTTGAAAAGGTCAGTGGTAAATGGTCTTCTCTCTCTTCTAAAAATAGAACGCGATAAGATTGGGGTTGCGCCTTATGACGGCTGCCTACGTACCCTTATTGAAGGGATCAAGCGTTTCGTAGTTCGTCTTGGAGTTAAGGATCTTATGACTAGTTTTCTAGTGAGACCTTTATGGTCTAGTTTTTATGTAGCGGTTATAAGGCGTGTTGCTGCCGTTGGCATTTTGTAAGGATGTAGAAGGAAAATTACGAGTTGTCATCTCGTAATCTAACTCTGTGTGAATTGCTATATCCGTAATCTGTTTCGAGAGTTTTCCGCAGTGTGTCAACTTGCGGGATTTCTGAAGATTCTCGAATATTGGCAAAGAGACAAATTTTGGGATCTCGTATCAGGGTCTTAGAGACCAGTGCGCTGGGTTTGGGCAAGACCAAGGTTTACTGCTGGTTTTAGAGGGTGCGATGACTAATTCGACTTACGTATCCCGTTTCAGTTTCATCCTGATTCCATACCGATTTAAAGTCCGCGATAGGTTCTCGGCTTATACGACTTGTATGGTTGGAATCGAGCATCTCTCCGGAGATCGGAAGTGCTGGACCAAAATTTCGGATTTCTTTTATAGCGCTATTATCCTTGTGTCAGATGTACGAGAGTCATCTCTACGAGATGGCTAAGTCTGTTTAGGACGTTGAGAGTTTGTTGTGATCAGCAACAAACTTAATGGTAAAAAATACCGTTTCGAGTCTTCGCGAAGGATATGTTTTGAGAAGATGTTTTTATCGAGGAAGGAAATTTCATCGAAGAACGAATCTTCAGGCGTCTGCGACGTCTCGCGATGCTGAAGATTTGTTATTCTTTCGTATGCCGCGTTTTGTGCTTGAAATGTTTGCGGGCTTGAAGATGTTTCGCGATGTTGCAAGTGTTTAGTCTTAGCCCTGCATTTGAGAAACGTTCTTGTTTGACTACGTATGTTCCCAGCAAAAATTGTTGTTCCTGGTTAGATGCTAATAATTTGATTTTCGATCGAGGAATTAGGATTGAGGTGTAGCGTAAATTTATCCGTGAGAAGAAGTGTTTTCCTTCATAATGTTTTTTGAAGTGTTGGCCTTCCGAGATCTATTTCGTGCATTTTTTAGGATGTTTCGTATAGCTCTAGAAGCTTTATTACGAATTGTTTTTCCTTACATGCCGCGTATTATAGGTAACCGTTGCGGGCTTAAAGTGAATTGTGGCATATTGAACTTGGTCAATTTTCGAAAAGTTTAGATTTCCGTTAACCGTTTGATGTTAGGACTTAGTTTCGTTACGAAGAATTTATCATATGTTTTCCGACTGTGGGCTATACGATAATTTATCATATCATATAACCGGTTTTACGAAGGTTGTAAATCAGTGATATGTATACATATGTCAAAGTAGCGTTGTGTCTGCGGGTTTTACGAGAAACGTTTCTGCTGTGATTTTGATCTTAGGCGAAAGTTGCTTGGAGTTACTCATGGAGTGTTACCGAAGTTTATTTCAATACGATCTCGTCGCAGAACGTTTTTCATAGGTTTTTGCGAGGATTCTCATGATACATTCGTTTCTTGAACGAATTGGTCATCCAGAGGTGGATCTAGCTAACCATCGGGAGGAAAGTGCTCCTTTTATGTGCACGATGCTACATCTATTCTCGAGTTTTCTTTGTCACAAATGTTTTCGATGCTTTTCCGTGACTTACTTGGTACAACAGAAACTGAAAGAAATGCTTTGGTGATTGAAGATTTCTCGTAGAACTTTTTAAAAACGAAACTGACTTTCTGAAGCCGGAAAAGGCTTCATTACTTTGGCTAATCGTCGAGTTTCAGTTTGATATTGGTACAAGTTTTCTGTACGCATGATTGCGACAAGAAATGATGTATAGTTTTTGAGATTATGTTCATGATCGTCTGGATATGTTGCTAGCGTTTACGAATATTAAGATTGTCGTTTGCCTATTCTTGACGATTTGCAGATTTTTGAAGTTTGGGAGTATACGAGTATAGTATACGTACCTACTCCCCCTTTTTTTTACGAAAGAAAACGGTTGAACCGATACTTTGAAGGGTTGTGTATGTTTCTCTTCTTCTGATGTTTGGAATGATCGATAATTCGTGACGATTTATAGACGACGCTTGGACTGTGACTTGGTTGTTTCCACGTTGACGACTTGGGATATGTCGGTTCCGAGAAAATTACCAGAAACGAATCGGTTTTAAGACGACGTTCATGTCTCTAACATTTTCTCTCTTTAGGAAGCGAGCTTGATATGCGTGGCGATCGTTTCTCGACTTTCGGAGAGTTTAGATCGATTTGCAAGATCTGGATGAACAATTATGGAACAATATATCGAGACAGGAAAAATCGCTTAAAACTTAGTTCGCTAGACTATCCGCCTAGGTTTTACGTTCCCTAAAAGTTCTATGGCAGCCTCAAAGTAATTTCCTACGAAAATTCCAAGGCTGATTTCAAATATTTCAAGTCGGAAATACCTTAGTTCTCTCGAAGATGCAGTTTTGTTTCTTCTCAGTTTTGCTTGTTCATTTCGCTTTCCTTTTCTCGTGTATGTTCGCCATTTCCGATATTGGTTATCCTTTGAAACTTGATATTTATCTTCCGAACTTGACTGTTATCTTCTCCTTAGATAAGACGTCGATTTTTGTAAAAAGGTTCAACGTAATCGTATAGTTAAGGCGGCTAAGATGTTGAGTTAATCGTTGTCGTTTTATACGATCAATCTGAATCTATTGGAGAAAACAAGTCTTTGCGGTTTTTTTTTATCGTAAAGTTTCAATGGTAACTCTGATAGAAACAAGAGACGTTTCGATCGAGATTTGAAGGAGAATACAAAGCTGGAGGTAAGGGCGAGTAGGAGCAAGCGAATGAGTTTAGACGAGTCTTATTTTTTTTTGTCGTAAAATCTCGACGGAAACTCCGATTGAGACGAAACGAAAAGCGTTTTGATCGGGATTCAAAAGAGAACCCAAAGGAGGACCTTTCTGATGCCTTACAGGTTCGCTACGTAGCGACTGACAGTCTGACAGGTCGCTACGTAGCGAGTGCAAGCAAGCCAAGAAGAGTCCTACTTGTTTTCGTCGTAAAATCTCAACGGAAACTCCGATTGAGACGAAACGAAAAGCGTTTCGATGAGGATTCAAAAGACAACCCAAAGAGGACCTTTCTGAGGCCCTACAGGTTGCTACGTAGCGACTGACAGTCTGACAGGTCCCTACGTAGCGAGTGGAAGCAAGCTGAGAAGAGTCCTACTTGTTTTCGTCGTAAAATCTCAGTGGAAACCCGATTGAAACGAAACAAAAAGCGTTTCGACGAGGATTCAAAAGAGAACCCAAAGGAGAACCTTTCTGAGGCCTTACAGGTCGCTACGTAGCTACTGACAGTCTGACAGGTCGCTACGTAGCGAGTGGAAGCAAGCTGAGAAGAGTCCTACTTGTTTTTGTCGTAAAATCTCAACGGAAACTCTGATTGAGACAAAACGAAAAGCGTTTCGACGAGGATTCAAAAGAGAACCCAAAGGAGGACCTTTCTAAGGCCTTACAGGTCGCTACGTAGCGACTGAAAGTCTGACAGGTCGCTACGTAGCGAGTGGAAGCAAGCCAAGAAGAGTCCTACTTGTTTTCGTATAAAATTTCAACGGAAACTCCGATTGAGACGAAACGAAAAGCGTTTCGATGAAGATCAAAGAGAACCCGAAGGAGGACCTTTCTGGGCCTTACAGGTCGCTATGTAGCGAGTGGAGAGTTGCTTGAGCTCAGTCACTACGTAGCGACCGAGCGGTGTGCGTGCCCTCGGTCGCTATTAGCGACCGAGCAGTGTGTGGCTCGGTCGCTACGTAGCGACCGAGCAGCGTGTGCGTGCTCGGTAGCGACCGAGCAGTGTGTATGCGTCGATCGCTACGTAGCGACCGAGCCGTGTATGTGCTCGGTCGCTATGTAGCGACCGAGCATCGTGGTGCGTGCTCGGTCGCTACGTAGCGACCGAGCAGTGTGCGTGCTCGGTCGCTACGTAGCGACCGCGTGGTGCGTGCTCGGTCCCTACGAGCGACCGATCAGTCGTGTG
>NW_026015900.1:0-13110 GCF_020379485.1 Brassica napus | reverse complement strand
CAGCTATTAGATGTAGAGGAGATTTTTCTCAAACGTGCATCAAGTGGCATTGCTTCTTTTTACTACCTGGTTGGTAGGACTGCTCATTCAGGTTTGTATTTCATTAAATCCAGACGAGTTTTCATCGTGCATCTCTATGGAGCCTGGAACTGATCAAAGCTAATTTGGTCAAAGAATCATCACTTATTATATGGGACGAAGCGCCGATGATGGGCAAAACGTTGTTTTGAAGCTTGGATATGAGTTATCTGATTTTTATAGTTGGGAAGCATGTAAACCGCTTTTGGTGGAAAGGTATGGCTTTGGGGGTGACTCTGTATTTAGGCAGGTTCTGCCCTGTTATAAATGGAGTGGGAGGGTTGAGAGTCTTAGCTCCTGGAGATTCGTCCATATTCTTTGAGCCTACTGCAAGTGCTGAGAGGCCTTACCAAGATGATTTGGTATGTTACAGATGGAGTTGTCTATCCAGAGAAGAGGTGTGGGCGTGGGATCTAGTAGAGATTTTTCGATTGATAGGATATCTTTAAACCATTGGGTATGGAAAAACCCGATCACAAAATCCTGCAATTATCACCTTAATGTTTTACTACGCTGCAATCCAACCCCCTTACCAGTCCACGGCCACTTCGGGCAACTGGCATACTTCACTGTTCATCTCGCCGTCTTGCAATCATCTGATCCATCTTCATCACCCTTTTATCTGTATAACGGCCAATCCGACTACGCTTCCAGTTCTTTTTGGTACCACTCTTCGCTGAAGGTTCTTTCTTCCTGTCTGCCGACCCTAAAGAAGCTCTGCAAGGCCAGAAGGCCCGGGATTTCTTGATACTTTGCCTTCACCAAGATTCCTATCGTTCCAACATCTTGGTAATCCTCACCCTCCTCTTAATAAAGCAGTTTTCGAGCCAACATTGTTAATCTTGATAGATAATTCGAACTCTTCAGCGAAGAATTTAGATCACTCCACTGCTTTAATAAAGAAATCAGTTTGGTTTATGATTGGTGGTGGAAAGAGGAAAACCCTTCTCTGGAACTTTCCTACGCCCATTAGATGTAGAGGAGATCACGTTGCCAATTCCCTTTCCTTTTCTTACCGGTGTATCTGCTCACTCAATTCAGCCTGGATTCCCCATCATGCCTTTAGATCCTCAGCCACGGATCCTGGCGCTGTCGAGCATTTGGCCGCGCGGACCATCACTGTATTATATGTTTTGCCACTGGGCCTTTTCTTTGAATCTTATCTTATCTGATACCCTTTGGTGGCATCTCCCCTTTTGGGGTGACTTATGAGGGCGTTCCTGGCCCCTTTTCTATCAGGTGAATCGTCATTTTTCTAGGATGGACCGCTTCTCCTGACGATCTAGCACTGCCGGGCAAAGAACCTTGCGTTTGTTATCGGGTTGTCACCACAGAGCTGATCTTGAGTTTTCGGAGATGGATTTAAATATTTGGGGATGGCAAACTTGCAGAGCCTAATGATGGTGAAGCGGAGATCGATATTCCACCATAAATTCTTATTTCAGACTCTAAAGATCCTATAGAAGCAATCAGCTCAGCCATTTATGGCGATACTGCTTCTCTGCATGAAAAGAAAGAGGCCAAATTTTTTCAAGAGAGAGCTATCCTATGTCCAATTAATGAAGATGTCAATATGATTAATGAGTACATGCTGGATCGGTTGGATGGTAAGTAATATTTTACATTCTTATTTTTTCCTACTTAGATGTATACAAGATATGTACTAATAATTTAGTTTCGATTCAGGTGATGAGAAAATCTACTACAGTGCCGACAGTATAGACCCAAGAGACAAGGGACAAGTTGTAAACAATGAAGCACTAGGACCTGATTTTCTTAACACTATTAAGGTGTCTGGTTTACCGAATCACAGGCTTAGACTGAAGATTGGTTGTTCCAGTTATGGTTCTGCGAAACCGTCAGCCTTCTGCTGGGTTAATGAACGGCACTAGACTACAGATCACTCAACTCATGGACTTTCATGGTTCAAGCTAGGTTCAGCTAGATAAACTGGAGAAAGGGTGGAAAATTAGTATACATTCCTAGATTGTTGATAACACCATCAGATACTCGACTGCCTTTTAAAATGCGCAGAAGGCAATTGCCTCTGGCAGTGGCTTTTGCTATTACAATAAACAAAAGCCAAGGACAATCCCTTTCCGAGGTTGGTATTTTTTCTACCAAGACTGTGTTTTCACATGGACAACTCTACGATGCTGTTTCTAGGGTCACTTTCTAAAAAGATTGAAAATTCTCGCTGTCGACAAAGATGGTAAACCTCAAAAGAAAACTACAAATGTTGTCTTCAAAGAAGTTTTTGCTAACCTGGAATAGTATCAGTGACTAGGTAAATTTTTCTTCTAGTTGTCATCTATTTATTTCGTGAATTAGATATATTCATCAGTAATTTTGTCTACTTTTTTTCGAATACAGGTTTCAGAGCTTTACAACAAGACATGCATATTTTCTGTTTCTCGAGACACCATCTAAACTAAGCACACTTTCTACTTATTTTCTGGTTTTGCAGAACAATAAAGAAACACATTTCAATTGTTTTTTTTCATTTAAACGTTTATTATTATGATTTAGTTGGTGATACACAATCATTCAAACAGCACACAGTTTATGAGAGCAGCAAATGAAAAAACTTCTTTTGTAAACGTGTCTAAGAAAATCTACATTTGTGACCAACGTTTGTTACGATCATTCTATATGTTAGTTAACTAAATGTTTACAATCTTGCACTCTTCCTAATCTGTTATATAAACATGAAAGCGTCTATATTAATATAGATAAGATTATCATGTCACTAACCAAGTATCGATCTCACTGAAACAAAATAGTTCCCCTTTCAGTCCTAGCAGTTTCTAACTATATACATAAATATATACTCTTTTGATATACCTTATGCTCCTTAATAGATTAGATGATACAAGATGAAGCTTAACTCGAAATTCCTTAGTCCATTGATCTTCGACCTGTTTTTTTTAAACATAAATATATTAGTACCTAACATGGATGCTCCAGCAAATATATTAGAATTAATAATTAAAAACAACTAATTATTAGCTATATTTCAAAGCAATACGTTTTATATACTTCTGTTAAAGAAAGATGTATCATCAATTTACTAATCTTGTGGTGTTTTAACTGATCTGTTGTCCGCTTCATTGCCAGTTCGAAAATCAAAAAACTGATTTCTGTTACCTGAACACCATATATTCTGTTAAAGTTAATAAAATATAATCACCTTCTATGTTATTTAAGTAATATCAACTAGCCTTTCAGTTAATAGCATAAATACATAACAAAGTATGTGGTCGATGATAAGTCTGACGTTGAAAAAATACCATGAGTGATTCTAAGGAAGGAGCTGGAAAATCAGGCTGGCATCTTTGGATCAAGTACAGAGTCTAGGGACAATGGTGCGGCCCCTGATTGAAATTGCAACCTTCCCAATATTCTGGACTCATTTCTATATTCTTCCTCTTTCTTTGATTGATTAAAAACATACAACCACTGAAACCAAGGAGATTGTTCTTCAATCCATCGTATCAATTGTTAAACAGAGATAAACAATTTAATTAGTACCTTGCAGAACATAGTGCCTCAGTGATTCTAAGGAAGGAGCTGAGAAAATCCGTCTGGCATCTTTCGATCAAGCTAAGAGTCTCCGGACAATTGTTTATCTCTGATTCATTGCAACCTTTCCAATCTCCTGGAATCATCTCTATATGCTTCCCCTTTCTTTGATTGACTAAATAACATATATCACCACGAAGCTTGAGGCGTTTCTTCAACTCCATCGTATCCATATCTACTTTTTCTTCTTCTATGTCTTGATTTCATAGACAATCAAGCAAACATATCTCCTGTTCTAAAAAAAAAACGTTTTTTAATATCAAAAAGATTTAACAAGAGGTTATTAAACAGAGATAAACAATTGATGAATTGGTACCTTGCTTGTGTCTATTAATCCGTTCATTACTTCTTCTAAATCCAGATGTTAATCGCAAATCTTTTGAAGTTCTCCCACGAATTCGCTGAATTCCTCATCCGACCTAGACTCGCGCTTTCAATTCATCGAGTTTTTTTCATCGCATAACTGTTTTTTTTTTCCTACGTAAAGTTGTTAATAATGTTTTTGGGCCTTTGTTCATTTTTCAGTAGAATTTGGGTTAGGAAATTTTATGATTATGTTTATATATCTATCACCAGAATTACAAAGCCCATTTATAAATAATATAAATTGCTTTCAAATATATAAATTATTTAATATCTATCCTATTAAACAATGAGCATATTTTAAAAACTATAAATTCAAATTTGAAAGTGGAAATAAAATCTGTCCAAATATATTTAATCTATAACTAAATATGGTTAATAATTTAATATGAACTTATTCATTCTTCATATGTTAACAAATAATCCATGCAAGTGGATGAGTGAAAAAATACATATCAAATATTTGTTTTGTTGAATATAAAATTAACAAAAAACAACTTACAACTATATTACGTAACAAACATCTTTCTAACAATTTAGATATAAATAACTAATCTAATTCATCATTAAACATTTTAGACCACCATATAATATAATATATATAATATCGAAAATTACATAAATTATAAAAATATCATTAATATCAAACCGAAACGAACCACGGGTCCAGGTCTAGTTTATAACTTATATGAAAAGATCCAAAGGTTTATTAACAAGTTTTAATAAAAGAAACCCTTTACAGCACTTTCATATTGACAAAATATTTTTTTATAACGGGATAAGTACATGTTAGTTTTATCCATGCTGTTTATTATTATTCGCTTTTTGTATGAATGTTAATTAAGAAATATATATTCGTTTTACCTGGTAGGTATCCGAAATCCGTATACGAGTCGTAATTATATAATTTATATGCCTTCTATTGTAAGACGTAAACGTAAAAGCAAGAAACATACGTAAACACTCCTTTCACAAAATAAATGACAGTAACAAGCAGTTTCTCTTGTCGAGATATAAGAAAAATAAGAGGTTGTAAATGCATGTTCACGATGCCCCTCTATAATCTTCGAAGATAAGAGTAGATTTTTCTTGTTTATTTTGCACGTTTAAATAATGTTGCATGTTTTTTTTTTTTTTTTTTTTTTTGTACTTACATGCATGTTGCATGTTGCTAGCGTAAAACCTGAGATCTAAAATTTTAAAAGATATCTACTGTACTAGGTTGTTTTCTGATTATTGTTTTGAGGGTGGGCTGCTTTATGTAAAAATATGTATACCAAGACCACCTCCAACAGGGTTTTTCCCTTTGGAATTCTTAAATTAAGTATTATGTATATGTATATATATGTAAATATTTGTGTGGTCCATAAATATTTGTATATATCATATAGATATAAATATCTGTGGGGTCCATAATTTTTGTGGAACCCCATAGGCAAATGTTCTAAAAATCTCATTTTAAGAATCTTTGCCCATGGAGTTCCACAAAAATTATGGACCCCACAAAATTTATATCTATATGATATATACATACATATATATATACATAATACATATTTTAAGAGCATCTTTAACACATAAACCCCAAATGGGGTGCTTAAGATTTTTTTTGTCTGATTAAAAAAAAAAAAAAAAGAACCAATCGCAGATCGCCACGTGTCAGTCGTGGGGTCCGTGAAACAGTGCAAGCCTCGGTGCTTATTTGGCATTTTTGGCACCGCTTTTTCCTCTCTTATGGTGAGATCCACCCTTTAGCCCTCCTTTAAGCACTCCCATTAATGGTGCTCTAAGACCATCTCCAACCCAACTCCAAAACACTATTTTAGTGTGATTTTGACACAAAAAACCTTCTCCAACCCAACACTAACAATCACACTATTTTAGTGCAACACTATAATTTCACACCAAATTTGGTGTTATTATACTATTTACGACACTAAACACTATTCACCCCATTAAATACTATTCACTTAATTTATTAATAAAATAGACAATTAAATAAATAACAAATAAAAACATAAATACATATAATATTATAAAATAACTTTTAGTGTGAAGTTTAGTGTTATGGTTGGAGAAGAACTTTTTTTAGTGCTGAAATGACACTAAAATAATGTGATTTTGACACTAAAATAGTATTATAGGTTGGAGATACTCTAATGGCATCCGCAGCGGTATAATTCTATCAAGTTTCTCTTAAATTCTATCAAGTTTCTCTGACAAAAGTTTAATATTAGAAAAATATAGATCAATAAATAACAGACAAGTGGCCAACGCTTCTCATGATTTCGGACAAAATCTCTTCATAAAGAAACGTTTTCTTGTCTCTCTCATCTGTTTCTTTACCTTCTTTTTTTCATGTATTATTTTAATTACTGAGAGATCTATTGAGAATTGCACCAATACTGATTGTCTAACTTGATAGAGATGCAAGGTTTTTTTTTTTTTTTGGTCAAATATAGAGATGCCAGGTTAGTATTAAAAAAACTTGATAAAGATGCCACCATGACATTTTTTTCTTCTAACTAGCCAATCCTTTCCAGTTAGTACATATTAGCTGTTTTTTGCTAATACATATAGCTGTGTTTTTTGCTAATACATGTTGTATGTATGTACTTTGCTGATACATGTTAGATGTCTTAAGAAACTTTCTTCGGTACGTACCTTTTATATTTCTATCTACCTAACACGTTTTTTCGTTCTTTGTCCCCCTTTTACAAATGTATAATCACCTTTTAATTATACCTAATTTATGATTTATTAATGAAAGAAAGAGAAGCTATATCTCAAGAATGATAATAATAAAGGTGATTTTTGTGAAACACATAAATCGACTGATAAATAAGTTAGAACAAAATAGAGTAAAATAATTTATTTTTTGTTTTAGCATAGTTAGAAATTAGAATATAGTGAACTAAATACTAAACAGAGAACGGAACCTATAGATCACAGAATTCAATGGTATTTAGAATGGAACCAAGTTATATGCTCGGTTTCCAAGCCCGGCCAGTTGATGGATTAACCTTAGTCTATATATTTTTTTGTATTAAAACATAATAATAAATAGAATTAAGGAATTTGACCCAAAAAAATAGAAGGATAACAATCTGCTCTTATTCTTTATCCCTGGTCTAATAATATTATAGGTTTTGCCCGGAATTTTTGTAAAAAACAATATAGTCATGGATTTCCAACATAACTTTTGACAAGATGTATGGCTCTCGAGCGACACTTGTTCACTTGTGTGGCATATCCGTTCTGGTCGTGAGTAAAATTCTGGATTACTCTTTTATTTTCTCACGCAATTCACATATTCTATGAAAGTAGTCCATAAGTTCAAGGTCTGAACAGATAACTTAATCATGATAACTGCAGTACATCACATTTTTAATAAGAGCATTTCGTCTTCTATAATATACATGTCTACAATATTATACTATACTATACATGTATATACAGATCATTTCATATATATCCTGAATATTAGTTAAGATCATCCGATCAAGATTTTAAAGCTCCACATAATATTTGATATTGGATTGGATCTCGGAACTCATTTATTTGAGTACTCGTAAAAACATGGTATTTAACATAGACTTATTTGGGTTCGGTTCACCAACCAATAGGATTGTGTTATTTCATATTCGATATATTTTAAAAAAGAAAACAAAAATATTGTCAAATTATATTATCTTTTTAAAATTAAAAGGTAAAAAGAAATAAATAAAAAATAGCAATAATTACAAAAAAAAATATTTTTAACGTCGTCAGCAAAACATTAAACCCTAAATCCTAATCCCTAAACCCTAAATCCTAAACCCTAAACCCTTGGGTAACCCTAAACTCTAGGATAAATCTTAAACTCTAAGATAAATCTTAAACTCTAAATCAAAATCACTAAACACGAAAACACTCGAGGGTTTAGAGTTTAGGATTTAGGGTTTAAAGTTTTAGGGTTTAGTGTTTTTATTTAGAGTTTAAGATTTATCCAAGGGTTTAGGGTTTACCTAAGGGTTTAGGGTTTACCTAAGGGTTTAGAGTTTATCCAAGGGTTTAGGGTTTATCCAAGGGTTTAGGATTTACCCAAGGGTTTAGGTTTACCCAAGGGTTTAGGGTTTATGATTTAGGGTTTATGGATTAGGATTTAGGGTTTAGGGATTAGGATTTAGGGTTTAATATTTTGCTGACGACGTAAAAATATTTTTTTAATTTTTTTTTCTGTAGCTGCTTTTTTTTTTTTACTTTTTATTTTAAAAACATAATATAACTTGATAATATTTTGTTTCCTTTTTAAAAAATATCGAATTTGAAATAATGAAATTCTATTGGCTGGTGAATCTAGAGGTTCACCCTAGGCGGTGAACCCAAGAATAACTCTTTAACATAGCTCCAATTTTTTTTTTTCTTAGTTCAACCAATGTTCCATTTCCACGTAATAGTACAACGAAAAGGAAAGTTCTATCCTTTCTACGTGTTCTCTATTCCCTCCGCAACGACGAATTTCAAAACCCATTTATCTACTATATGCTGATTTGACAAAAACCCAATTACCTACATTACCAAGCAGTACACGCACTACAAGAATTCATCGAAATAGCTACACACTGGCGAAAGAATTTTCGTAGTCCAAATTCATTAGCTACAGATATAGCGACAGAACGTAAAATTTAAATTTTGTAGCTAAATCTGTAGCTAACTGTAGCAATCCGTAGCTATATAGTTAGAGATTGATTTTGTTGCTGATCTGTAGCTAAATAGCTACGCTTTGGCTATGAATAAGCGGTTGCTATAACTGTTCTATATAGCGACCATTAGCTACAATTGTTTCTATGCTATATAGCAACGATGTCTCTATCCTCACCATTCCGTCGCTTTGATAACAATACTATATATAGTATAAATAACAAGATAATAAAAACTATAATATTTCATATATATATATATATATATACATATGAATATATAAAAATGTTATATCATCTATTAATTTTCAATGCAAATACAAATTATGATTTAATATAATTTTTAATCCACATGTATTGAAACAGATTAGTGTAGTGGAAGTAAAGAGTAGACGCATTTGTTGGTTTAAGTTTAGTCACTCATAGTAATTATCAAGCATTTTTTTGTTAGGTATGCAGTGAACATTATTTCTCGCTGTGTATATTAATTGTGGCATTGATCAGTTTATATAATGAGGTCAGTAGTGATTCTTCTTTCATCACTCTTGTCAAATACATGTTTTAATTCTTTGACTACAAAACTAGTTTAAGCCTCGTAACAAGAAAAAAGTAGTTCATGAGACAAATTATTGAATTATCAAGGATTCAAAACGTAACGTATGGATGTATGCACGCATGTCTTTTGTAAATCTCCTAAACAAAAATTGATTTTGTTTTGGTATGGTAAATTTCGAAAGAATATTCATCTATCAAAAAATATTCTTTTTAACGTAATTGCTACATCAGAATCCCAAATCTACAATAGTTCTCTATAAAAAAGAAAACTTTCCAAAAATAACAATTTTAAAAAAGAATATTAAAAAATAAAAGTTACTGATGAAAAATTCTGAAAAATATTCATCTATTAACAAAAATTCTTGTTGTCCTAATTGCTACACCATAATCCCAAATCTACAATAGTTCTCTATAAAAATGAAAACTTTCCAAAAATAGAAGTTTAAAAAGTTTATTTTAAAAATACAAGCTATTGATAAAAAATTCTGAAAGGATACTCATCTATCAACAAAAATTCTTGTTTTTTTTTGTCAATCAACAAAAATTCTTGTTATCCTAATTACTATATCACGTTTCCCAAATCTACAATAGTTCTCTATAAAAATAAAAACTTTCAAAATAACAATTTTAAAAAAATAATATTTTAAAAAATATAACTATTGATGAAAAAATCTGAAAGAATACACATCTATCAACAAAAATTCTTGTTATCCTAATTTCTACATCAGAATCCCAAATCTACAATATCTCTCTATAAAAATTAAAACTTTCCAAAAATAGCAAGTTTTAAGAAATATTTTAAAAATACAATATATTGATGGAAAAGTGAATGGTGAAAGAATACTCATCTATCAACAAAATTTCTTGTTATCCTAATTACTACATGAGAATCCAAAATCTACAAAAATTATCTATAAAAATGAAAATTATCCAAAAATAGCAGTTTTTTAAAAAAAATCATATAAAAATACAGTGTACAGATGGAAATTTTGAAAGAATACTTATCTATCACCAATTTTTTTTGCTATCCTAATTACTACATCACGCTTCCCAAATCTACAATAGTTTAGTTCTCTATAAAAATGAAAACTTTTCAAAAATAAGAGGTTAAAATAATTATTTAAAAATTACAATCTATTGATGAAAAAATCCGAAAGAATACATATCTATCAACAAAATTATTGTTATCCTAAATGCTACATCAGAATTCCAAATCTACAATAGTTCTATATAAAAATGAAAACTTTCCAAAAATAGTACGTTTTAAAAATACAAGCCATTGATGAAAAATTGTTAAAGAATACTCATCTATCAACAAAAATTCTTGTTATCCTTATTACTACAGCAAAATCCCAAATCTACGAAAGTTCTCTATAAAAATGAAAACTATCCAAAAATAACAGTTTTTACAAAAATCATTTAAAAAAACAGTATATAGATGAAAAATTCTGAAAAAATAATTATCCATCAACAAATTTTTTTGCTATCCTAATTACTACACTACGCATCCCAAATCTTCAATAGTTCTCTATAAAAATGAAAACCTTTAAAAAATAGCATGTTTTAAAAAATTATTTAAAAAATACTAGCTATTGATGATGAAAAAATCTAAAAGAATACTCATCTATCATAAAAATTCTTGTTATCTTAATTACTACATCAGAATCCCAAGTCTACAATAGTTCTCTATAAAAGATGAAAACTTTCCAAAACTAGCAGGTCTTCAAAAAAATTATTTAAAAAATACAAACTATTGATGAAAAATTCTGAAAGAATATTCATTTATCAACAAATTTTTTTGTTATCCTAATTACTACTTCAGAATCTCAAATCTAGGAGAGATCTCTATAAAAATAAAAACTTTCCAAAAATAGCAATTTTAAAAATACAAAATACTAATGAAAATGATGAAAGAATACTAATCTATTAACAAAATTTATTGTTATCCTAATTACTACATCATAATCTCAAATCTACAATAGTTGTTATAAAAATGAAAAGTTTCCCAAAATAGCAGATTTTACAAAAAATATTTTTTAAAAAAGTCTATTGATGAAATTTTTGAAAGAATATACTCATCTATAAACAAAAAATATTTTATCCTAATTACGACTTCAGAATCCCAAGTCTACAATAGTTCTCTACAAAAATTAAATTTTCCAAAAATAAAATTTTAAAAATAATTATTTTAAAAATACAAGCTACTAATGAAAAATCTGAAAGAATACTCATCTATCAACAATAATTTTTTTATCCTAATTAATGCATCAGAATCTAAAATCTAAATAGTTCTCTATAAAATAAAAAATTTCCAAAATAGAAGGTTTTAAAATAAATTATTTCAAAAATATAAGCTATTGGTAAAAAATTCTAAAAGAATATTCATCTATCAACAAAAAATTTTTGTTATCTTAATTACTACATCATAATCTCAGATCTATAATAGTTCTCTATAAAATTGAAAAGTTTCCTAAAATAACAGTTTTTAAAAAATTATATAAAAAATAAAGTTATTGATGAAAAAATCTGAAAGATTACTCATTTATCAATAAAATTATTGTTATCATAATTGTTACATCAGAATCCTAACTCTACAATAGTTCCTTAAAAATGAAAACTTAAAAAATAGCAATTATTAAATAGATTATTTTAAAACACAAGTTGTTGATGAATTTTTTGAAAGAATACTCATCTATCAACAAAAATTCTTGTTATAATAATTTCTACATCAAAACCCTAAATTTACAATAATTCTCTTTAAAAATGAAAAACTTTCCAAAAATAGCAGTTTTTTCAAAAAATATTTTTAAAATACGATCTATTGATGAAATTTTTTGAAAGAATACCTATATATCAACATAAATTCGTTTATCCTAATTACTACATCACGATTCCCAAATCTACAGTTGTTCTTAAAAAATGAAAACTTACAAAAATAGCAAGTTTTAGAAAATTATTTTAAAAAATATAAACTACTGATGAAAAAATCTGAAAAATACTATCTATCAAAAAAATTCTTGTTATCCTAATTAATACATCAGAATCCCAAATCTACAATATTTTTTTATAAAAATGAAAACTTTCCAAAAATAACATTTTTTACAATAATTATTTTAAAAAATACAAGCTATTGTTGAAAATTCTGAAAGAATACTCATCTATCAACAAAAATTCTTGTGATCTTAATTGCTACATTAGAATCCAAAATCTACAATAGTTCTCTATAAAAATTAAAACTTTCCAAAATTAACAGTTTTAAAAAAAAATATTTAAAAAATAAAAACTATTGATGAAAAAATCTGAAAGAATATTCATCTATCAACAAAAATTCTTTTTATCCTAATTACACATCGAAATCCAAAATCTACAATAGTTTTTTATAAAAATAAAGACTTTCCAAAAATAATTTTTTTAAAAAGTTTATTTACAAAAAATACAACTTATTGATAAAAATTCTAAAATTATACTCATTATCAATGAAAATTCTTGTTATCCTATTGATAAAAAAATTCTAAATCACAATCTCAAATCTACAGTAGTTCTCTATAAAAATGATAACTTTCTAAAAGTAGCATTTTAAAAAGTTTATTTTAAAAAGTCAACCTATTGATAAAAAATTATAAAAGAATACTCATCTATCAACAATTTTTTTTCTTATACTAGTTTCTACATCACAATCCCAGATCTATAATAGTTTCCAATAAAAGTATAACTTTCCAAAAATAACATTTTGAAAAGTTTATTTAAAAAAATCCAATTCTGATTAAAATTCTGAAAAAAAATACTTATCTATCAACACACAGTTTTGGTATCTAATTTCTAAACTCCAATTATAGATCTACAATATTCT
>NW_026015899.1:0-25748 GCF_020379485.1 Brassica napus | reverse complement strand
AGTATTTTTCTAAACGTGCATCAAGTGCATTGCTAATGGAGGACCTGGAACTGATCCACTAAGTTTGGTCAAAGATCATCACTTATTATATGGGACGAAGCGCCGATGATGGGCAAACATTGTTTTGAAGCTTTGGATATGAGCTTATCTGATATAGTTGGGAAGCATGTAAACCAGCCTTTTGGTGGAAAGGTTATTGTCTTTGGGGGTGACTTTAGGCAGGTTCTTCCTGTTATAAATGGAGCTGGTAGGGCTGAGATCGTCTTAGCTTCTCTGAATTCGTCATATCTTTGGGAGCACTGCAAAGTGCTGAAGCTCACCAAGAACATGCGTTTGTTATCAGATGGTTGTCACCAGAAGAGGCTGCGGATCTTAGAGATTTTTCGGATTGGATATTAAAAATTGGGGATGGCAAACTTGCAGAGCCTAATGATGGTGAAGCGGAGATCGATATTCCACCATAAATTCTTATTTCAGACTCTAAAGATCCTATAGAAGCAATCAGCTCAGCCATTTATGGCGATACTGCTTCTCTGCATGAAAAGAAAGAGGCCAAATTTTTTCAAGAGAGAGCTATCCTATGTCCAATTAATGAAGATGTCAATATGATTAATGAGTACATGCTGGATCGGTTGGATGGTAAGTTTATATTTTACATTCTTATTTTTTCCTACTTAGATGTATACAAGATATGTACTAATAATTTAGTTTCGATTTCAGGTGATGAGAAAATCTACAGTGCCGTGCCGACAGTATAGACCCAAGAGACAAGGGTTCAGTAAACAATGAAGCACTAGGACCTGATTTTCTTAACACTATTAAGGTGTCTGGTTTACCGAATCACAGGCTTAGACTGAAGATTGGTTGTCCAGTTATGGTTCTGCGAAACCGTCAGCCTTCTGCTGGGTTAATGAACGGCACTAGACTACAGATCACTCAACTCATGGACTTTATGGTTCAAGCTAGGATTATAACTGGAGAAAAGGTTGGAAAATTAGTATACATTCCTAGATTGTTGATAACACCATCAGATACTCGACTGCCTTTTTAAATGCGCAGAAGGCAATTGCCTCTGGCAGTGGCTTTTGCTATTACAATAAACAAAAGCCAAGGACAATCCCTTTCCGAGGTTGGTATTTTTTCTACCAAGACCTGTGTTTTCACATGGACAACTCTACGATGCTGTTTCTAGGGTCACTTCTAAAAAGGATTGAAAATTCTCGCTGTCGACAAAGATGGTAAACCTCAAAAGAAAACTACAAATGTTGTCTTCAAAGAAGTTTTTGCTAACCTGGAATAGTATCAGTGACTAGGTAAATTTTTCTTCTTAGTTGTCATCTATTTATTTCGTGAATTAGATATATATTCATCAGTAATTTTGTCTACTTTTTTCGAATACAGGTTTCAGAGCTTTACAAACAAGACATGCATATTTTCTGTTTCTCGAGACACCATCTAAACTAAGCACACTTTCTACTTATTTTCTGGTTTTGCAGAACAATAAAGAAACAGTTTCAATTGTTTTTTCTTCATTTAAACGTTTATTATTATGATTTAGTTGGTGATAACACAATCATTCAAACAGCACACAGTTTATGAGAGCAGCAAATGAAAAAACTTCTTTTGTAAACGTGTCTAAGAAAATCTACATTTGTGACCAACGTTTGTTACGATCATTCTATATGTTAGTTAACTAAATGTTTACAATCTTGCACTCTTCCTAATCTGTTATATAAACATGAAAGCGTCTATATTAATATAGATAAGATTATCATGTCACTAACCAAGTATCGATCTCACTGAAACAAAATAGTTCCCCTTTCAGTCCTAGCAGTTTCTAACTATATACATAAATATATACTCTTTTGATATACCTTATGCTCCTTAATAGATTAGATGATACAAGATGAAGCTTAACTCGA
Organism: Brassica napus; assembly: GCF_020379485.1. Lineage (NCBI taxonomy): Eukaryota > Viridiplantae > Streptophyta > Magnoliopsida > Brassicales > Brassicaceae > Brassica > Brassica napus. The sequence goes on along the minus strand of NW_026015899.1, from coordinate 23,826 downwards.
AATTCCTTAGTCCATTGATCTTCGACCTGTTTTTTTTAAACATAAATATATTAGTACCTAACATGGATGCTCCAGCAAATATATTAGAATTAATAATTAAAAACAACTAATTATTAGCTATATTTCAAAGCAATACGTTTTATATACTTCTGTTAAAGAAAGATGTATCATCAATTTACTAATCTTGTGGTGTTTTAACTGATCTGTTGTCCGCTTCATTGCCAGTTCGAAAATCAAAAAACTGATTTCTGTTACCTGAACACCATATATTCTGTTAAAGTTAATAAAATATAATCACCTTCTATGTATATTTAAGTAATATCAACTAGCCTTTCAGTTAATAGCATAAATACATAACAAAGTATGTGGTCGATGATAAGTCTGACGTTGAAAAAATACCATGAGTGATTCTAAGGAAGGAGCTGGAAAATCAGGCTGGCATCTTTGGATCAAGTACAGAGTCTAGGGACAATGGTGCGGCCCTGATTGAATATTGCAACCTTCCCAATATTCTGGACTCATTTCTATATTCTTCCTCTTTCTTTGATTGATTAAAAACATACATCACCACTGAAACCAAGGAGATTGTTCTTCAATCCATCGTATCAATTGTTAAACAGAGATAAACAATTTAATTAGTACCTTGCAGAACATAGTGCCTCAGTGATTCTAAGGAAGGAGCTGAGAAATCCGTCTGGCATCTTTCGATCAAGCTAAGAGTCTCCGGACAATTGTTTATCTCTGATTCATTGCAACCTTTCCAATCTCCTGGAATCATCTCTATATGCTTCCCCTTTCTTTGATTGACTAAATAACATATATCACCACCGAAGCTTGAGGCGTTTCTTCAATCCATCGTATCCATATCTACTTTTTCTTCTTCTATGTCTTGATTTCATAGACAATCAAGCAAACATATCTCCTGTTCTAAAAAAAAAACGTTTTTTAATATCAAAAAGATTTAACAAGAGGTTATTAAACAGAGATAAACAATTGATGAATTGGTACCTTGCTTGTGTCTATTAATCCGTTCATTACTTCTTCTAAATCCAGATGTTAATCGCAAATCTTTTGAAGTTCTCCCACGAATTCGCTGAATTCCTCATCCGACCTAGACTCGCGCTTTCAATTCATCGAGTTTTTTTTCATCGCATAACTGTTTTTTTTTTCCTACGTAAAGTTGTTAATAATGTTTTTGGGCCTTTGTTCATTTTTCAGTAGAATTTGGGTTAGGAAATTTTATGATTATGTTTATATATCTATCACCAGAATTTACAAAGCCCATTTATAAATAATATAAATTGCTTTCAAATATATAAATTATTTAATATCTATCCTATTAAAAATGAGCATATTTTTAAAAACTATAAATTCAAATTTGAAAGTGGAAATAAAATCTGTCCAAATATATTTAATCTATAACTAAATATGGTTAATAATTTAATATGAACTTATTCATTTCTTCATATGTTAACAAAATAATCCATGCAAGTGGATGAGTGAAAAAATACATATCAAATATTTGTTTTGTTGAATATAAAATTAACAAAAAACAACTTACAAACTATATACGTAACAAACATCTTTCTAACAATTTAGATATAAATAACTAATCTAATTCATCATTTAAACATTTTAGACCACCATATAATATAATATATATAATATCGAAAATTACATAAATTATAAAAATATCATTAATATCAAACCGAAACGAACCACGGGTCCAGGTCTAGTTTATAACTTATATGAAAAGATCCAAAGGTTTATTAACAAGTTTTAATAAAAGAAACCCTTTACAGCACTTTCATATTGACAAAATATTTTTTTTATAACGGGATAAGTACATGTTAGTTTTATCCATGCTGTTTGTTATTATTCGCTTTTTGTATGAATGTTAATTAAGAAATATATATTCGTTTTACCTGGTAGGTATCCGAAATCCGTATACGAGTCGTAATTATATAATTTATATGCCTTCTATTGTAAGACGTAAACGTAAAAGCAAGAAACATACGTAAACACTCCTTTCACAAAATAAATGACAGTAACAAGCAGTTTCTCTTGTCGAGATATAAGAAAAATAAGAGGTTGTAAATGCATGTTCACGATGCCCCTCTATAATCTTCGAAGATAAGAGTAGATTTTTCTTGTTTTATTTTGCACGTTTAAATAATGTTGCATGTTTTTTTTTTTTTTTTTTTTTGTACTTACATGCATGTTGCATGTTGCTAGCGTAAAACCTGAGATCTAAAATTTTAAAAGATATCTACTGTACTAGGTTGTTTTCTGATTATTGTTTTGAGGGTGGGCTGCTTTATGTAAAAATATGTATACCAAGACCACCTCCAACAGGGTTTTTCCCTTTGGAATTCTTAAATTAAGTATTATGTATATGTATATATATGTATAAATATTTGTGTGGTCCATAAATATTTGTATATATCATATAGATATAAATATCTGTGGGGTCCATAATTTTTGTGGAACCCCATAGGCAAATGTTCTAAAAATCTCATTTTAAGAATCTTTGCCCATGGAGTTCCACAAAAATTATGGACCCCACAAATATTTATATCTATATGATATATACATACATATATATATACATAATACATATTTTAAGAGCATCTTTAACACATAAACCCCAAATGGGGTGCTTAAGATTTTTTTTGTCTGATTAAAAAAAAAAATAAAAACGAACCAATCGCAGATCGCCACGTGTCAGTGGGGTCCGTGAAACAGTGCAAGCCTCGGTGCTTAATTTGGCATTTTTGGCACCGCTTTTTCCTCTCTTATGGTGAGATCCACCCTTTAGCCCTCCTTTAAGCACTCCCATTAATGGTGCTCTAAGACCATCTCCAACCCAACTCCAAAACACTATTTTAGTGTGATTTTGACACAAAAACCTTCTCCAACCCAACACTAACAATCACACTATTTTAGTGCAACACTATAATTTCACACCAAATTTGGTGTTATACTATTTACGACACTAAAACACTATTCACCCCATTAAATACTATTCACTTAATTTATTAATAAAATAGACAATTAAATAAATAACAAATAAAAACATAAATACATATAATATTATAAAATAACTTTTAGTGTGAAGTTTAGTGTTATGGTTGGAGAAGAACTTTTTTTAGTGCTGAAATGACACTAAAATAATGTGATTTTGACACTAAAATAGTATTATAGGTTGGAGATACTCTAATGGCATCCGCAGCGGTATAAATTCTATCAAGTTTCTCTTAAATTCTATCAAGTTTCTCTGACAAAAAGTTTAATATTAGAAAAATATAGATCAATAAATAACAGACAAGTGGCCAACGCTTCTCATGATTTCGGACAAAATCTCTTCATAAAGAAACGTTTTCTTGTCTCTCTCATCTGTTTCTTTACCTTCTTTTTTTCATGTATTATTTTAATTACTGAGAGATCTATTGAGAATTGCACCAATACTGATTGTCTAACTTGATAGAGATGCAAGGTTTTTTTTTTTTTTTGGTCAAATATAGAGATGCCAGGTTAGTATTAAAAAAACTTGATAAAGATGCCACCATGACATTTTTTTCTTCTAACTAGCCAATCCTTTTCCAGTTAGTACATATTAGCTGTTTTTTGCTAATACATATTAGCTGTTTTTTTGCTAATACATGTTGTATGTATGTACTTTGCTGATACATGTTAGATGTCTTAAGAAACTTTCTTCGGTACGTACCTTTTATATTTCTATCTACCTAACACGTTTTTTCGTTCTTTGTCCCCCTTTTACAAATGTATAATCACCTTTTTAATTATACCTAATTTATGATTTATTAATGAAAGAAAGAGAAGCTATATCTCAAGAATGATAATAATAAAGGTGATTTTGTGAAACACATAAATCGACTGATAAATAAGTTAGAACAAAATAGAGTAAAATAATTTATTTTTTGTTTTAGCATAGTTAGAAATTAGAATATAGTGAACTAAATACTAAACAGAGAACGGAACCTATAGATCACAGAATTCAATGGTATTTAGAATGGAACCAAGTTATATGCTCGGTTTCCAAGCCCGGCCAGTTGATGGATTAACCTTAGTCTATATATTTTTTTGTATTAAAACATAATAATAAATAGAATTAAGGAATTTGACCCAAAAAAATAGAAGGATAACAATCTGCTCTTATTCTTTATCCCTGGTCTAATAATATTATAGGTTTTGGCCCGGAATTTTTGTAAAAACAATTATAGTCATGGATTTCCAACATAACTTTTGACAAGATGTATGGCTCTCGAGCGACACTTGTTCACTTGTGTGGCATATCCGTTCTGGTCGTGAGTAAAACTTCTGGATTACTCTTTTTATTTTCTCACGCAATTCACATATTCTATGAAAGTAGTCCATAAGTTCAAGGTCTGAACAGATAACTTAATCATGATAACTGCAGTACATCACATTTTTAATAAGAGCATTTCGTCTTCTATAATATACATGTCTACAATATTATACTATACTATACATGTATATACAGATCATTTTCATATATATCCTGAATATTAGTTAAGATCATCCGATCAAGATTTTAAAGCTCCACATAATATTTGATATTGGATTGGATCTCGGAACTCATTTATTTTGAGTACTCGTAAAAACATGGTATTTAACATAGACTTATTTTGGGTTCGGTTCACCAACCAATAGGATTGTGTTATTTCATATTCGATATATTTTAAAAAAGAAAACAAAAATATTGTCAAATTATATTATCTTTTTAAAATTAAAAGGTAAAAAGAAATAAATAAAAAATAGCAATAATTACAAAAAAAAATATTTTTAACGTCGTCAGCAAAACATTAAACCCTAAATCCTAATCCCTAAACCCTAAATCCTAAACCCTAAACCCTTGGGTAAACCCTAAACTCTAGGATAAATCTTAAACTCTAAGATAAATCTTAAACTCTAAATCAAAATCACTAAACACGAAAACACTCGAGGGTTTAGAGTTTAGGATTTAGGGTTTAAAGTTTTAGGGTTTAGTGTTTTTATTTAGAGTTTAAGATTTATCCAAGGGTTTAGGGTTTACCTAAGGGTTTAGGGTTTACCTAAGGGTTTAGAGTTTATCCAAGGGTTTAGGGTTTATCCAAGGGTTTAGGATTTACCCAAGGGTTTAGGTTTACCCAAGGGTTTAGGGTTTATGATTTAGGGTTTATGGATTAGGATTTAGGGTTTAGGGATTAGGATTTAGGGTTTAATATTTTGCTGACGACGTTAAAAATATTTTTTTAATTTTTTTTTCTGTAGCTGCTATTTTTTTTTTTACTTTTTTATTTTAAAAACATAATATAACTTGATAATATTTTGTTTCCTTTTTTAAAAAATATCGAATTTGAAATAATGAAATTCTATTGGCTGGTGAATCTAGAGGTTCACCCTAGGCGGTGAACCCAAGAATAACTCTTTAACATAGCTCCAATTTTTTTTTTTCTTAGTTCAACCAATGTTCCATTTCCACGTAATAGTACAACGAAAAGGAAAGTTCTATCCTTTCTACGTGTTCTCTATTCCCTCCGCAACGACGAATTTCAAAACCCATTTATCACTATATTGCTGATTTGACAAAAACCCAATTACCTACATTACCAAGCAGTACACGCACTACAAGAATTCATCGAAATAGCTACACACTGGCGAAAGAATTTTCGTAGTCAAATTCATTAGCTACAGATATAGCGACAGAACGTAAAATTTAAATTTTGTAGCTAAATCTGTAGCTAACTGTAGCAATCCGTAGCTATATAGTTAGAGATTGATTTTGTTGCTGATCTGTAGCTAAATAGCTACGCTTTGGCTATGAATAAGCGGTTGCTATAACTGTTCTATATAGCGACCATTAGCTACAATTGTTTCTATTGCTATATAGCAACGATGTCTCTATCCTCACCATTCCGTCGCTTTGATAACAATACTATATATAGTATAAATAACAAGATAATAAAAACTATAATATTTCATATATATATATATATACATATGAATATATAAAAATGTTATATCATCTATTAATTTTCAATGCAAATACAAATTATGATTTAATATAATTTTTAATCCACATGTATTGAAACAGATTAGTGTAGTGGAAGTAAAGAGTAGACGCATTTGTTGGTTTAAGTTTAGTCACTCATAGTAATTATCAAGCATTTTTTTGTTAGGTTTGCAGTGAACATTATTTCTCGCTGTGTATATTAATTGTGGCATTGATCAGTTTATATAATGAGGTCAGTAGTGATTCTTCTTTCATCACTCTTGTCAAATACATGTTTTAATTCTTTGACTACAAAACTAGTTTAAGCCTCGTAACAAGAAAAAGTAGTTCATGAGACAAATTATTGAATTATCAAGGATTCAAAACGTAACGTATGGATGTATGCACGCATGTCTTTTGTAAATCTCCTAAACAAAATTTGATTTTGTTTTGGTATGGTAAATTTCCGAAAGAATATTCATCTATCAAAAAATATTCTTTTTAACGTAATTGCTACATCAGAATCCCAAATCTACAATAGTTCTCTATAAAAAAGAAAACTTTCCAAAAAATAACAATTTTAAAAAAGAATATTTAAAAAATAAAAGTTACTGATGAAAAATTCTGAAAAATATTCATCTATTAACAAAAATTCTTGTTGTCCTAATTGCTACACCATAATCCCAAATCTACAATAGTTCTCTATAAAAATGAAAACTTTCCAAAAATAGAAGTTTAAAAAGTTTATTTTAAAAATACAAGCTATTGATAAAAAATTCTGAAAGGATACTCATCTATCAACAAAAATTCTTGTTTTTTTTTGTCAATCAACAAAAATTCTTGTTATCCTAATTACTATATCACGTTTCCCAAATCTACAATAGTTCTCTATAAAAATAAAAACTTTTCAAAAATAACAATTTAAAAAAATAATATTTTAAAAAATATAACCTATTGATGAAAAAATCTGAAAGAATACACATCTATCAACAAAAATTCTTGTTATCCTAATTTCTACATCAGAATCCCAAATCTACAATATCTCTCTATAAAAATTAAAACTTTCCAAAAATAGCAAGTTTTAAGAAATATTTTAAAAATACAATATATTGATGGAAAATGGTGAAAGAATACTCATCTATCAACAAAATTTCTTGTTATCCTAATTACTACATGAGAATCCAAAATCTACAAAAATTATCTATAAAAATGAAAATTATCCAAAAATAGCAGTTTTTTAAAAAAATCATATAAAAATACAGTGTACAGATGGAAATTTTGAAAGAATACTTATCTATCACCAATTTTTTTTGCTATCCTAATTACTACATCACGCTTCCCAAATCTACAATAGTTTAGTTCTCTATAAAAATGAAAACTTTTCAAAAATAAGAGGTTTAAAATAATTATTTAAAAATTACAATCTATTGATGAAAAAATCCGAAAGAATACATATCTATCAACAAAATTATTGTTATCCTAAATGCTACATCAGAATTCCAAATCTACAATAGTTCTATATAAAAATGAAAACTTTCCAAAAATAGTACGTTTTAAAAAATACAAGCCATTGATGAAAAATTGTTAAAGAATACTCATCTATCAACAAAAATTATTGTTATCCTTATTACTACAGCAGAATCCCAAATCTACGAAAGTTCTCTATAAAAATGAAAACTATCCAAAAATAACAGTTTTTACAAAAATCATTTAAAAAAACAGTATATAGATGAAAAATTCTGAAAAAATAATTATCCATCAACAAATTTTTTTGCTATCCTAATTACTACACTACGCATCCCAAATCTTCAATAGTTCTCTATAAAAATGAAAACCTTAAAAAATAGCATGTTTTAAAAAATTATTTAAAAAATACTAGCTATTGATGAAAAAATCTAAAAGAATACTCATCTATCATAAAAATTCTTGTTATCTTAATTACTACATCAGAATCTCAAGTCTACAATAGTTCTCTATAAAAGATGAAAACTTTCCAAAACTAGCAGGTCTTCAAAAAAATTATTTAAAAAATACAAACTATTGATGAAAAATTCTGAAAGAATATTCATTTATCAACAAATTTTTTTGTTATCCTAATTACTACTTCAGAATCTCAAATCTAGGAGAGATCTCTATAAAAATAAAAACTTTCCAAAAATAGCAATTTTAAAAATACAAAATACTAATGAAAAATGATGAAAGAATACTAATCTATTAACAAAATTTATTGTTATCCTAATTACTACATCATAATCTCAAATCTACAATAGTTGTTATAAAAATGAAAAGTTTCCCAAAATAGCAGATTTTACAAAAAATATTTTTTAAAAAAGTCTATTGATGAAATTTTTTGAAAGAATATACTCATCTATAAACAAAAAATATTTTTATCCTAATTACGACTTCAGAATCCCAAGTCTACAATAGTTCTCTACAAAAATTAAAATTTTCCAAAAATAAAATTTTAAAAATAATTATTTTAAAAATACAAGCTACTAATGAAAAATCTGAAAGAATACTCATCTATCAACAATAATTTTTTTTATCCTAATTAATGCATCAGAATCTAAAATCTAAATAGTTCTCTATAAAAATAAAAAATTTCCAAAATAGAAGGTTTTAAAATAAATTATTTCAAAAATATAAGCTATTGGTAAAAAATTCTAAAAGAATATTCATCTATCAACAAAAATTTTTGTTATCTTAATTACTACATCATAATCTCAGATCTATAATAGTTCTCTATAAAATTGAAAAGTTTCCTAAAATAACAGTTTTTAAAAAATTATATAAAAAATAAAAGTTATTGATGAAAAAATCTGAAAGATTACTCATTTATCAATAAAAATTATTGTTATCATAATTGTTACTTCAGAATCCTAACTCTACAATAGTTCTCCTTAAAAATGAAAACTTAAAAAATAGCAATTATTAAATAGATTATTTTAAAACACAAGTTGTTGATGAAATTTTTTGAAAGAATACTCATCTATCAACAAAAATTCTTGTTATAATAATTTCTACATCAAAACCCTAAATTTACAATAATTCTCTTTAAAAATGAAAACTTTCCAAAAATAGCAGTTTTTTTCAAAAAATATTTTTAAAATACGATCTATTGATGAAATTTTTTGAAAGAATACCTATATATCAACATAAATTCGTGTTATCCTAATTACTACATCACGATTCCCAAATCTACAGTTGTTCTTATAAAAATGAAAACTTTACAAAAATAGCAAGTTTTAGAAAATTATTTTAAAAAATATAAACTACTGATGAAAAAATCTGAAAAATACTATCTATCAAAAAAATTCTTGTTATCCTAATTAATACATCAGAATCCCAAATCTACAATATTTTTTTATAAAAATGAAAACTTTCCAAAAATAACATTTTTTACAATAATTATTTTAAAAATACAAGCTATTGTTGAAAAATTCTGAAAGAATACTCATCTATCAACAAAAATTCTTGTGATCTTAATTGCTACATTAGAATCCAAAATCTACAATAGTTCTCTATAAAAATTAAAACTTTCCAAAATTAACAGTTTTAAAAAAAAATATTTAAAAAATAAAAACTATTGATGAAAAAATCTGAAAGAATATTCATCTATCAACAAAAATTCTTTTTATCCTAATTACTACATCGAAATCCAAATCTACAATAGTTTTTTATAAAAATAAAGACTTTCCAAAAATAATTTTTTTAAAAAGTTTATTTACAAAAATACAACTTATTGATAAAAATTCTAAAATTATACTCATTTATCAATGAAAATTCTTGTTATCCTATTGATAAAAAAATTCTAAATCACAATCTCAAATCTACAGTAGTTCTCTATAAAAATGATAACTTTCTAAAAGTAGCATTTTAAAAAAGTTTATTTAAAAAGTCAACCTATTGATAAAAAATTATAAAAGAATACTCATCTATCAACAATTTTTTTTCTTATACTAGTTTCTACATCACAATCCCAGATCTATAATAGTTTCCAATAAAAGTAATAACTTTCCAAAAATAACATTTTTGAAAAGTTTATTTAAAAAATACAACTTATTGATTAAAATTCTAAAAAAAATACTTATCTATCAACAAAAGTTTTTGGTATCCTAATTTATAAATCACAATTATAGATCTACAATATTTCTCAATAAAAATGAAAACATTCCAAAAATAGAATTTTTGAAAAGTTGATTCAAAAAATATAACCTATTGATCAAAAATTATAAAAGAATACTTATATATCAACAAATTGTTTTGTCATCCTAATTTCTAAATCACAATCCAAAAAATTTACAATAGTTCTCTACAAATTATAACTTTCCAAAATAATTTTTTTTTTAAAAGTTTATTTAAAAATACAACTTATAGATTAAAAATTGTGAAATTCCCTCAGATAACCTTTTTTAGTTTATTTTCACAAAAATAGAATTCAAGAAAGGTAAATATGCATTTATACCTAAGGGTTAATTAATCTATATTTAGGGTTTAGAGTTGAGGGGTGAGGTTTTAGGGATAGGATTTCAAAATTTAAAAAATAAAAAATTAAAATTAAAATTTTCAAAATAAAAAGGATCTATTTTGGTCATTTTATTTTTTGAGTGTTATTTTTGTGACAAAAACTTAAAAAAAAACTATTTGAGAGAATCGCCCTTAAAAATTCTACTAGAATATTCATCTATCAACGAAAATTCTTGTTATCATAATTTCTAAATTACAATCTCAAATCTACAATAGTTCTCTATGAAAATGATAACTTCCAAAAGTATCATTTTAAAAAGTTTATTTTGAAAGTGCAATTTATTGATCAAAATTTCTAAAAGAATACTCTTCTGTCAATAAAATTATTGCTATTCTAATTTCTAAATCACAATCCCAAATCTACAATAGTTCACAATAAAAATGATAACTTTCCGAATAACATTTTTAAAAAGTTTATTTAAAAATAAATTTATTGATTTAAAATTCTGAAAAATGCTCATTTATCAACAAATATTCTTGTTATCCTAATATCTAAATCACAATCTCAAATCTACAATATTTTTCTATAAAAATGATAACTTTTCAAAAATTAAATTTTTTAAAAAGTTTATTTAAAAAATACAACTTATTGATCAAAATTTCTAAAAGAATACTCATATATCAACAAAAATTCTTGTTATCCTAATTTATAAATCACAATCCCAAATCTACATTATTTCTATAAAAATGATGACTTTCCAAAAAATAGCATTTTTAAAAAAGTTTGTTTAAAAAATACAATACATTGATTAAAATTTCTGAAAGAGTATTTATCTATCAACAATCCCAAATCTGACTAGACTACTCTCTCACTTTAATATGGACATCCCTTGAAAAGAAACTCTAACCCCTGACTCCTAAATCTGCGGACGTAATAAAAAGATAAGCCAACATATAGCCTATAACTATATTTAATACACTACATTGGCATTAGTTTTTCACGTAATTAATGAACAATTATATACATAAAATGCATAATGTTATTATATATTTAACATTATACAGCAGAAGAAAAACTACTTTGGAATAAATATTAGAGAAGATATCACTACAAGAAAACATCGGTATTCTGACGGACATTCCGACGGAATATACCGACGGAATTCCGAGGAAACATCAATCCGTCGGAATATTCCGAGGAAATTCCGAGGAAAAATGTGTTCCTCGGAAAAAACCGATGAATTCCGAGGAAATATTATAGGGATTTTACAAAATTCCGAGGAAATTCCGACGAACTAGTGATCGATCGATGCGTTTTTGGACATATACCCATCGATCGATCACATTGTTACGCTTTGGTCCATATTAGTGACCGATCGATGCATTTTTGGACATAAATCCATCGATCGATCCGTTTATAAAAAAACATTCGAGATTTTGAAACCCCAAACACTAGTTCCTCGGAATTTCCTCGGAATATTCCGAGGAAATTCCGAGGAACACTTGATATCCTCGATCGATCGATGGGATAATCTAATCGATCGATCACATTGTTACGCTTTGGTCCATCTTAGTGATCGATCGATGCGTTTTTGGACATATATCCATCAATCGAACCGTTTTAAAAAAAAAATTGACGTTTTGAAACCCCAAACACTAGTTCCTCGGAATTTCCTCGGAATATTTCGACGGAATTCCGAGGAAGAAAAGGGTTTCTTCGGAATTCCCTCGGAATATTCCGAGGAAATTCCGAGGAAATAGGGTTTTTAAACCGAAAACAACGTTTTACGGTTTGAATAACACCTATATAACCCTTATTAAGTGTCTTACGTTCATTATGAAGTCAAAACTAAGTTCAAAATTAACAGAAAAATAACACCTATAAGAAAAAAAATAAAAAAAAAACTAAGTTCAAAACTAAGTTCAAAATTAACCGAAAAAAAAACATAGCTCCTACTCCTCGTCTCCTGCTCCAGACGTTCCTGCATCTTTGGGTCTCTTGGACCTCTTTCTTACCCTGTGTGTACCACTCGAATCCGAACCAGAGCTGGATGGAGAGTTGTCCCGATGAACTACATCATCCTTTTGGCAACGACACGGCCTGATACGTGAAATGGCAGCCCAGATCTTGTGTAGCATGTCGTTGTTTGTCTTTATGCTCTGATCTCTCCAATGTTGTTGCTGGCGCGAAGTGGCGTTCGGTGGAATCTCTTGCAGCTTGTACTGGCTGGAGTCTGATGGGAGTAGCTGATGGGGTTGTGAATCATATGGAATGGCTTGTGCAGCCTCATCTTCTCCTTCTTCATCATCCACGGCCTTGCCTTTGGTCTGATATTTTGGCGTGAAGAAGGATGGCTTGTCTACTAGTGCGGTAGCAGGGGGTAGGAACTCAACTGCAGCCTCTGAAAGTAGAGCAGTCAGGCCGATCTGAGGCAGGTGGCAGTAGAGTGTTTTCTTCGCTCGGTCCTGGAATACGTAGACGTAAGGACCATCCCGATCGATCCTCGAGTGGGGACCAGCTATGAACTCCTTACTTACTAGAGAAATGACATCCAGGTAGTTCCAAGCAATGTTGTTCGATCTGTCCAGTGCTACCTGATGGTTCTCGCAGTCTACACCCACATGTGTAAGGATCCGAGTAATCACTGTACCAAATCCACATGCACTGCTCTTGGATTTGGTTACTTTCCCCTTGTATCCTGCTAAGTTTACGGCCAGCACCGCTCCCATGTTGAAGGCAGTAGCAGGTGGGAATGTAGAGTTTCCAAATGCCGGTAGCAAATGCCTCACACCTTGGTATAGGAGGCACAACTCCCATTGCGTGACTGATGCGGCTGTGGTTGTCCCGTATAGCAATGAGCCAATGAGGCGTGGGGCATATCTCAGTACTGGGCTCCGGATAAGTGACTCCTTTGCCTGAGAAGATCTATAAACCCCTGTGCCAATCGTTTCCCAGAAGTTCAACAGCTCTGAAGTCCAATAAAGACCAGATGTCCTCTCCCCTGCACTCAATCCAAATAGTCCGCAGAGGTCTGTGAAAGATACCTCAAAGTATACTTTCTGCACTACGAATGCCAGAAAACCTTCCTGATGGCTATCATCGGGATGGCTGACGTATGCGGATGCTATGAACTGGCGTACCAACTCCGGATAAGTGGGTTCGTTGAGGTTGCATAGTTGGCCTAGACCCATGTTCTGGAACAGCCTTCAATGTCTGATTTGATTCCCAATATTGTCATCGTCTCAGGACATGCTAGTTGTGTAGCCGGAACGGCTACCTTCTTCATGTTGTTGTAGTGGGTGGTATCAGACTTATCCCACTTCTTTGGCCTTTGCTTCTCTCGCTGAGACGAACCCTCTTCTTGTGTGTTCTTCTTTGCTGATGTTTTGTGCGCTTCATTCTCTACAAAATAGAATCTTTGAAACAAGTGAGTATGTAGTATATGTTTTGATAAAAAACAAGCGAGTTGTGATAAAAAAAACCAAATTGAAAAAAATTCTCAATCCCTAAATCATCTCAAATCATGTTCCAAACTCGTTGATCACAGACAATTGTGTTCTATTCCATGTTTAAACATCTGTTTCATGCATATTTGATCAAAGAATCAACACGGAAATAAGAAATTCACAAAACCCAAAAAATTGCTCAAGAACACGATTTGAGAATGTGGAGATTCGCGGAGTATACCTGTCTTAGGGTGAAAACGAGTGTAGGAATCAGGTAGAGCTCAAAAAATCAAGGGGAATAGAGCCCAAAATTGTTCGAATCGGATGATTATAGAGAGAGAAAAGAGGGGGGGGGAGGGTCGAATTATAGGGGAAATCGGAGGGGATGAGAGTTCTGAGGTTTTGATCCAAAAAGTTTGGGTTTTGCCTTATAATTCTGATTCCCGCACACACATTGATCGATGCGTTTTTGTACAAATACGGATCGATCGATGCGTTTAAAAAAAGGCTCCCGAGATTTTGTTCGATCGATCGATGGGATAATCTAATCGATCGATCACATTATTACGCTTTGGTCCATCTTAGTGATCGATCGATGCGTTTTTGGATATATATACATCGATCGATCCGTTTATAAAAAAACGTACGAGATTTTCCGAGGACATTCCGAGGAACGCTTGAGATTCTCGATCGATCGATGGGATAATCTAATCGATCGATCACATTGTTACGCTTTGGTCCATCTTAGTGATCGATCGATGCGTTTTTGGATATATATACATCGATCGATCCGTTTATAAAAAAAAGTTGACGTATTGAAACCCCAAACACTAATTCCTCGGAATTTCCTCGGAATATTCCGACGGAATTCCGAGGAAGAAAAGGGTTTCCTCGGAATTCCCTCGGAATAATCCGAGGAAATTCCGAGGAAATAAGGTTTTTAAACCGAAAACGACGTTTTGCGGTTTGAATAACACCTATATAACCCTTATTAAGTGTCTTACGTTCATTATGAAGTCAAAAATTTGTTCCTTACCGTATAATTAAAACTTTTCCGATTGTATGAACGAAATCCCACAACATAAGAGAAACACTTATACCTTTTAATGAACGGTAAAGGGAATACTTTCAATTAGTTTTGAAATTTGTTATTTCATGGTTTATGCTCATCTATACAAAGAATCCTCAATGGTATGCATTACAATTGTATAAGAAATGAAATACGGCAAAAAAAATTGATGTTTTGAAACCCCAAACACTAGTTCCTCGGTATTTCCTCGGAATATTCCGAGGAAATTCCGACGGATATTTTACTATCCGTCAGAATTTCCTTGGAATATTTTCATTTTACCGGGCAAATATTTCGCGAAAATTGAAATTAGAATTCCGACGGATAATGTCCGTCGGACCCTAGGTTTTATAACCACGAGCCCCTTCTTCTTCCCCATTTCTTTCTTCTTCCTCTGCGCGACTCCTCTCTTCTCTCCGGCGATTTCCCCCTGAAATCCGACGATATCTCCGGCGATCTCCCCCTTCTCTTACACAAATCATGTAAGGACCCTATCACACTCTCTTAGGTTCTATTTGTTAGGTTTTTGTGTAGTTTTGATAGATTTTTGTTAGGCTGATTGGTTAGGATTGTGATTTGGTTGTATAATAGGTTTAAAATTGTGATTTGGTTGAATAATTTGTTTTGTTGAATTGATTTAGAATTTTTTATATTTTTTTTATTTTTTTTGTATTTATAAAATCGATTTTTGTATATAAAATCGATTTTTGTATTTTTCAAAACGATTTTTCTATATAAATTTGATTTTTTGGATTTTACAAAATCTTTTTTGTATATAAATTCGATTTTTTGGATTTTACAAAACATTTTTTAATATCTATAAAATTTTTTTGTGATTAAAAACTATTATTTGGGATTTAAAAATATTTTTAATATATATATATATATATATTATTAAAACTATTTTTTTGTAATTATTAAACGATTTTTTATTTATTAAAACTATTTTTTGTTTATTAGAACTTTTTTTATATATTTATTAAATATTTTTAATATCTATAAATCTTTTTTGTGATTAAATTATTTGGGATTTTTTTTTAAAAAAAATTAATTTATATATTTCTGTATTTATTAAATATTTTTTTTTAATTTACAGGTCTCATGATGATTAGACCCGGCCTCGACAGCGTCGTGGTCGTGGTGGTACGGGGAGCCGGTCTCGGGATTCCAGCCATTTTCAAGATTCCCCTTTGCCCCACAGCTCCAACCATACATCTCCCTCTGCTGCACCCGCTCCTGCTCCTCTCGCTTCCGCTGCTGCATCCGCTCCTGCTCCTCCGGGTCCTCCGGGAGTGATGAGTGTTGCGGAGTTGGTTCAACAGCCCGGTCGTGACCATCTTCCGTATCTCACTCCGTATCCACATGGACGGGGTCAAACGTGGTAATTAAACATTTTTTTTCTTTAAATTTGGATTCATTATTAACCGTTTGTTCTTTTTATTAGGTTCAACCGATCCGGGAACGGGATCAGCGCATGGATCAACCGTATGATGTACTCGGCCCTCGACAGGGGACATCCGACTTTCACTCACTTCCCTACCGACAAGCAGGTTCTGTGGTTTCGTCAGTTTGCGGTAAGTATTCTAATTTTTTACTTGTATTTTTAATCTTTAATATAAATTTTCTACTAATTATGTTTTTTTTTCAGCAAGAGTTCAACTGGAATTCCGATGAGACGCTCTTTATCTATCACCACTTCGTCCATAAAGTTATGGACAACTATGGGAAGCAGATCCACGAGTGGAAGAAGAAGTGGGAAATCAATAAGGTTCGATTTAATTTATTAAACAATTTTTTAATTTATTAAACTATTTTCTTTTTTTTCTATTAAAAGGTCCCAAAGTCGATGAACGACACGGTCTGGAAGGAGTTGTGTGCGCATTGGGATAAGGAAGAGACGAAAGAAACTTCTTCCACCAACTCCACCAACCGCAGGAGCGACCGTAAAGGGAAGGGCATCTACAAGCATAACTTGGGTGCTCAATCTATTGCCACTCTGGGAGATCGCATGGTAAGTTCAACCGCTTTTTCTTCAATTATTTGAGTTTCAGAATTTTAATTTATTGTGCATTTCTTCTAATTTCTAATGTTTCTTTAATTTATGTTTTTTTTCAAGGCGAAAGAAAATGATGGCGAGCCGGTTGATGATCTCGCCCTAATGAGGAGGGCGTATACCAACAAGAAGACCGGCCAGATTGATGACGGTCTTGTGAGGGACGTGGTCGACCTGGTCCAAACTCAGGTGGTAGACGAAGTGTCTCAGCTTCAAACCGAGGATGACGCTTCGACGGCTTCGACCAACTTGTCCCGGTTTCGAATCAACGAAATCGTTGAATCCGTAAGTTCTTTTTTTTAAAAGTTCAATTCATTTATTTCTTGGTTTAAATTTGTAAATTTGGCTATTTTCTATTCAGTCGGTTCCAAAGAAAAAGGGACGTTTGGTCGGTTTGGGTCGTCGCACCCGGTCGGTTCCTCCTTCTTCTGCACCACCGCCCTTTGTTGATCCAGAAGTACTTACGGCTCAGTTGAAGGACAAGGATGATCGCATATCTTTGTTGGAGACCCAGATGCCGGCTCAACAGGCGGGCTATGAGGCACAGAGGAGGCTGAACCAGCAAATGATGGAGATGATGCAGAGGATGTACCCGAACGAGGTGTTCCCGGACGTGCCAGACCCGTAGTTTTTTTTTTCCAAAAACTCGGAATGTTTTATTTTTATTTGTGAAACTTTGAATATTAATTAATATGATTTCAATTTTAATTTTAATTTATATTTTCGAATTAAATTTCAAAAATTTTATTTTTTTAAAAAATTAATATTTTTTACATTCGAGGAAATTAATTATATTTTTTACTCGATCGATCGATGCGTTTTTGGACATATATCCATCGATCGATCTGTTTATAAAAAAACGTTCAGAATATACCAAGGGACATGTTCCTCGGAATATACCGAGGGACATATTCCTCGGAATATCCCTCGGTATATTCCGAACGTTTTTTATAAACGGATCGATCGATGGATATATGTCCAAAAACGCATCGATCGATGAACTTCCGAGGAAATATCCCGACGAAGTTCTCCCTCGGTATATTTCGAGGAGATTTCCGACAAACTAGTGATCCTCGGAATTTCCTCGGAAATTTGTTTCCTCAGAATTCCGTCGGAAAATTCCGAGGGATTTCCGAGGAAAGAAGAAATTCCGAGGAATTATTTCCGATGACTTGTTTCGTCGGTATGTCGTCGGAATAACGTTATTCCGACGAAATTCCGACGATTTTTTCCCTCAGTATCCTTGATGTTTTTCGACTATATAGTAACGAAGCATTCTATTAATAGATAATATCAATGCGACCAAACATGCATACAAAAGCATAACATATCACAAACCCGACGTGACCGCTCCAGTTCGAATATATCCATCAATCCCTTGATATGATCTGAGCTTTGAGCGAATTCTTCATCACAACGGTAAACGCGTAAGTTTCAGTCGGGTCGGGTGGAGAATCCGGAGCAGAGATCCATTTAAACGAATGGATCATCCTAGCAAGCATCAAGTTGATGTGTAGAATCCCTAAAGACCAAGCCGGGCAGATCCGACGACCCGCACCAAAAGGCAACATTGTCACGCCACGTGTTCCAGTCCAGTCAGCATTAACACCGTCTCCACCTGGTAAAAACCTCTCGGGTCGAAACTCACTCGGATCCGACCAAATCTCCGGGTTCTCAGTAACCCAAGCAGTGTAAAATTCCACATATGCCCCTGACGGAATATCATACCCGCCAAGCTCCGTATCTTTAACGGCGGCGTGAGAGAGAAGAAAATGTCTCGGAGGATGTCTCCGGAGAGTCTCTTTCACTATTGCTTCCAAGTAAGGCATTTTCGTCACGTCATCCTCTTCAACGACGCCGTTTTTGCCCACAGCTCCGACAACTTCCTCGTACAGCTTCTCTTGTATGTTTTGGTCGGTCACTAGATGAAGTAACGCCCACTCAAGCGTAGTAGCGCTAGTGTCCGTACCAGCCGAGACAATCTCCGAACATAAAGTCACAATCTCTTCATCTTTAAGCTCACCGCCTCTCTCAACAGGCTTCAAAGCGAACAGAGAATCCACGTAAGCTGCACCGATAGGACTCACCATCTCTTCGTTAGGACTCTCATTCGCGTCAACAAATGCACGACGGTTTCTTATCAACGGCACGAGACACTCGAGCTGCGTCTTCCGTTCAAGATTTTTAAGGAGATAGAAATCGTGTATAGAGCAGGAGATTGTGGATTTGCCACCCAAACTATAGTTCGTGGAGAGAACTGTTTGTACCACATGCCTCTATAGTGGTAATAAGAAGTACCTGGTCTGAAAAGGCCGAGTTCAGAAAACATCACCGTCAAATACAATGGTCTGGTCTCCTGAAAGAGATTCACTGATGGAGATTGTGTCAACTGCAGAGGAAACATGTGAAACTTGGAGAGACAAAAATATTACAAAAAATCCGTAGGAAGATATGAAGAACACATTCTCTTTGAAGGTCGCCATGTTCGTGTGGAACACAGAAAGAATTGTGGTGATTACACAATGAAAGAAGTGATGATTCACGAGTCAACTCAGTCGAACATGTTGAAAAGTATGAACAATAATTAAAGCCGAAGACTTTCTGTAGATAGAGATTGAAGGAAGCCAAATTACTCCATCTCAATACTTGTATTTTATTTTATAATTTTATAACGTCTCTTTCTTCTCTTATATTATCAGAGAATCAAAGGTTAATCGAACGAAAGTCTTTATCCAATAGAGAGATTTATTTTATTTTATTAGTAACAACAAATTTTAATACTTAAAGATACTAATTGACGATAATTGATAGATATCAAAAAGCCTCTAAAAATTACACTAGGTAACTGGTAGGTTGAAATGTGGCATCTCGGTGAATCAACAAAGAGAAGAAGGCATGCCTCGTTGAATGAGAGTGTCTAGATCTTTGTCACCACGGCCACTGCAATTCACGACCACTTTGGCACCATCGCGCAGAGTAGGAACAAGTTTGTCGAGGAACGCCAGCGCGTGAGATGCTTCTAAAGCTGGGATTATTCCCTCCAATCTGCTCAATAACATGCACGCTATAATAGAAGATTATGTAAGTAATTAATGAAATTCTTGTAAGAATTACAAAGAGAAAAAAAAAATTACAAAGAAAGCATATTAAGTAACATAAATAGAGAGGGACCTTGAACGGCTTCTTGGCCTGTTGCTGTGTAGAACTCGGCTCTTCCGCTTTCTTTCAGAAAGCTAATCTCTGGTCCAACTCCGGGATACTCTAATCTGCGACGAATCAAGCATAATTAATGAGGCTTAGTATGTAACATCTTCTCTTTGGTTTAGTATGTAACATCTTCTCTTTGGTTCACATAATTAATTTGGTTATCCAACCGTATATAAACTTAGTTTGGCGATTTTGATGCGGCCAGGCAAAAAAAGGGTTCAATCAGACCGGTTCATAACCGCTTACGAGAGGTGACTTGCATGTGATAAACGTGTAAACCTTTTTAACGATAAAAAGACGTACAAGTTAACGTTAAATATGCAAAAGTACAAATACCAGTAGAAGATTTCTTATTCGCTACTCATGTCATGCTTTGACTATATATTAATTTATCTATAGAGTTAAAAGAAAATCAAGAACTATAATATACCAGACTTATTTATTTAGTTTCATCTTTCTTAAAAGACTAATTTATATACCTAGACATATTTATTTAATTTAGTTCATATTTCTTAAGAGATTTTTAAAGACTTTCATCATCACTAAATAGTGGCTTTTAACTCCAGGATTATAGTTTGAGCAGCTGTTTAAGACAACATATAGGACATAATTTAACCACTTACCCTACTCCTATGGAATGTGGTTTAAGTATCTGTCCTTGATCATCTTGCAATAAGTAGCTCATGGAGCCATGATACACACCAACATCTCCAACGGCCAAAGTAGCTGAATGTTTCCCTGAATCCAGACCCAGTCCCGCGGCCTCTACCCCGACTAGTCGCACATCCTCATCCCCAAGAAACTCATGGAACAATCCCAATGCGTTTGAGCCACTCCCCACACAAGCCACCAACACATCAGGTTTACCACCCCATAGTTGTTTTGCTTGTCTTCTTGTCTCTTTCCCAATCACGGATTGAAACTCACGTACCATTAACGGACTCGGGTGCGGTCCTACCACCGTCCCGGATAAGTAGTATGTGGTTTCCAGGTTTCCAACCCAATTTCGAATAGCCTCTGAACTTGCATCTTTAAATGTTCCTTCAACTGATTTCACCTATTAAAATCAGGATAAACGAATTTTATGTTCTGTTTGACCCCCAAAAATTAGTTCCGTGTTCCGCATATGTGAATATTTTGTTGTTTTGAGAGATTTATTTGATGTGAATATTTTGTTGTTTTGAGAGATTTATTTGAAATAAAACTCATGGTTTTAGTAATCAAAGAAAAATAGTGTTAGTTTATATTTTTCCGCAATTTTTGCATACACAATTTTATTGTTAATTATAGATATTAATTTCTTGCTCGATTATGTATAAGTTCATATTTAGAAAGGGAATGGACCCTCATTAGATTTAATACATGTGAATCTATAATGTGATATATATGTTATCAATATTTTTTTAATGTATATATATGTTAAACAAACTATAATGTTTTTTTACCAAAAAAAAAACAATAATGAAATTTTTTTTGTTGAAATGACTCTATAATGCTTTTTCTGGATAAATAAAACGAGTTCCTGTTGCAAGACCAGCTCCGGTTTCGGCTAGGTTGAGTTTAATTATAGAGTAATTACTAGTTATACCTGAGCACCAAGCAGTTTCATGGAAAGTACATTAGAGGATTGTTTCTCTATATCAGCAGTTCCCATGAAAACAGTACACTCCATGGAGAACTTCGCACAAGCAGCCGCCGTGGCGACCCCCTGTTGACCGGCTCCTGTTGCTGCCACAACACGCTTGCAACCAAGCCGCCGGGCTATCATCGCTTGACCGAGAGCATTGTTGATTTTATGGGACCCACAGTGGCTAAGATCTTCCCTTTTCAGGTATATTTCGGGTCCACCTCCGGTGGTTTGAGATATGTTCTTGTAGTGTTCGGTTAAACGTCCGGCGAAGTAGACCGGCGTTTCTCTTCCTACGTAGTCTCTTAACGCTGTGGTAAGCTCCTCCTAATTACAATTAAAAGCACAAATAAGAAAACATTGCACTGATTAATTATCATGCTTAATTTAATACATGTGAAATTTACATGCTAAATGATGACGTCATTAATTTATTTTCTTACATGTGACACTATGTTGCCTTTTTATTAATGAGATTATTGAAGGAGTTTCTCAAATTTTGAGAAATTAAAAGTATTATTTTATAAATATTTTATTTTGTAATTTTTTGAATTTTTTTGTGAGAGACACCATTGGTGCCTTATGTGAAAAGGAGGTAATGTGTCGGGATGTACGTTATTTTTATTGTTTGACAAGGACAATACTAAGTAGTCTCAACTGTAATGTTTCCAGTCCTCTTGTCTTTTTGGATTATGCCAGCTGATTTCGAATCTATAAACCATATATTTGTTCTATGATTATGTTTTCCGGTGTTGACAAAAAATGTCTACAAAAAAGATCTGTCTTTAGGTTATGTAAATTAATCTATTATCTTCATAACCTAAAGGTCAAATAATCAACGTTTGTTCTCATTCCTTTGATCCATTCACTACAAGAAAACAGCAAGGATTCTGAGGAAACAGCAGGATTCTGAGTGAAAAATCGTCGGAATTTCGTCGGATTTCGTTATTCCGACGACATACCGACGAAACAATCGTTCGGAAATAATTCCTCGAATTTTTTCTTTCCTCGAAATTCCTCGGAATTTTCCGACGGAATTCTGAGGAATAAACTTCCGAGAAAATACCGAGGATCACTAGTTTGTCGGAAAGGTCCTCGGAATATACCGAGGGAGAACTTCGTCGGAGATACTTCCTCGACGTTCATCGATCGATGCGTTTTTTAGGCATATAATCGATCGATCGATAGAATACCGAGGGACATATTCCTCGGAATATTCCGAGGAATGTGTCCCTCGGTATATACCGAGGAACCGTTCCCTCGGTATATTCCAGGAAAGGTTTCCCTCGGTATATTCCGAACGTTTTTTTATAAACAGATCGATCGATGGATTTATGTCCAAAACGCATCGATCGATCGAGTAAAAAATATATTAATTTCCTCAGAATGTAAAAATATTAATTTTTTTTAAAAAAAAAAATTCTGAAATTTAAATTCGAAAATATGAAATTAAAATTAAAAATGAATCATATTAATTAATATTCAAAGTTTCACAAATAAAATAAAACATTCCGAGTTTTTGGAAAAAAAAAAACTACGGGGCTGGCACGTCCGGGAAGACCTCGTTCGGGTACATCCTCTGCATCATCTCCATCATTTGCTGGTTCAGCCTCCTCTGTGCCTCATAGCCCGCCTGTTGACCGCCATCTGGGTCTCCAACAAAGATATACGATCATCTTTGTCCTCAACTGAGCCGTAAGCACTTCTGGATCAACAAAGGGCGGTGGTGGCAGAAGAAGGAGGAACCGACCGGGCGACGACCCAAACCGACCAAACGTCCCGTCTTCTTTGGAACCGACTGAATAGAAATAGCCAAATTTACAATTTAAACCAAGAAATAAATGAATTGAACTTTTAAAAAAAAAACTTACGGATTCAACATTTCCGTTGAATTCGAACCGGGACATTTGGTCGAAGGCCGTCGAAGCGTCATCCTCGGT
>NW_026015898.1:45000-47500 GCF_020379485.1 Brassica napus | reverse complement strand
CCCTTATATAGACAAAACACTTTTTTTCAGCATGTCACCAGTAGACATTGGTTGTGTTCCGGGAGTATTTTTAATGTAAAAAAAAAATACTTCGAATTTGAATCTGATTTTTTGCATGCTTCATAAGGATGGTTAAAGCTATTTTCTGGTAAATTTTCATAATTTTCTTTTGCTTCTAACCATGTCTTTTGCATGCTACAAGGTTCGGAGTTTTGTTGTCTTCACGGATGTCTATAGCAACTTTTGATCAACACTTGACATCCTAAACTCATTGTTGACATATTTTTGATGTTTCCTTTCAGAAAACTTTCTTCAAAAATATTAATTTTTGAATTTTTGGCTTCTCGGGTGATTTTGGCTGTCCGTGGGGGATTTTCGCCCACGACGTGGGTGATTTTCGCCACGACGTGGGTGATTTTCGCCACGACGTGGGTGATTTTCGCCCACGAGGACTGTCCGTGGGTGATTTTCGCCACGAGGACTGTCCGTCAGTACACATATCAGCACGTTGGCCCTTCCCGTGGACTGTCCGGGTGATTTTGGCCCACGATGACTGTCCGTCAGTACGCATATCAGCACGTTGGCCCTTTCCGTGGACTGTCCGGGTGATTTTCGCCCACGAGGTCAGTACATCAGTACACATATCAGCACGTTGGCCCTTCCCGTGGACTGTCCGTGGGTAATTTTCGCCCACGAGGACTGTCCGTGGGTGATTTTCGCCCACGAGGACTGTCCGTCAGTACACATATCAGCACGTTGGCCCTTCACGTGGACTATCCGTGGGTGATTTTCGCCCACGAGGACTGTCCGTGGGTGATTTTCGCCTACGAGGACTGTCCGTGGGTGATTTTCGCCCACGAGGACTGTCCGTCAGTACGCATATCAGCACGTTGGCCCTTCCCGTGGACTGTCCGGGTGCTTTTCACCCACGAGGACTGTCCGTCAGTACGCATATCAGCACGTTGGCCCTTCCCGTGGACTGTCCGGTTGATTTTCGCCCACGAGGACAGTACATCCGTACACATATCAGCACGTTGGCCCTTCCCGTGGACTATCCGTGGGTGATTTTCGCCCACGAGGACTGTCCGTGGGTGATTTTCGCCTACGAGGACTGTCCGTGGGTGCTTTTAACCCACGAGGACTGTCCGTCAGTACGCATATCAGCACGTTGGCCCTTCCCGTGGACTGTCCGTGGGTAATTTTCGCCCACGAGGACTGTCCGTGGGTGATTTTCGCCTACGTGGACTGTCCGTGGGTGATTTTCGCCCACGAGGACTGTCCGTCAGTACGCATATCAGCACGTTGGCCCTTCCCGTGGACTGTCCGGGTGCTTTTCACCCACGAGGACTGTCCGTCAGTACGCATATCAGCA
Source organism: Brassica napus (assembly GCF_020379485.1). Taxonomy (NCBI): domain Eukaryota; kingdom Viridiplantae; phylum Streptophyta; class Magnoliopsida; order Brassicales; family Brassicaceae; genus Brassica; species Brassica napus. The sequence goes on along the minus strand of NW_026015898.1, from coordinate 46,128 downwards.
CGTTGGCCCTTCCCGTGGACTGTCCGTGGGTGATTTTCGCCTACGTGGACTGTCCGTGGGTGATTTTCGCCCACGAGGACTGTCCGTCAGTACGCATATCAGCACGTTGGCCCTTCCCGTGGACTGTCCGGGTGCTTTTCACCCACGAGGACTGTCCGTCAGTACGCATATCAGCACGTTGGCCCTTCCCGTGGACTGTCCGGTTGATTTTCGCCCACGATGTCTTTTGCATGCTACAAGGTTCGGAGTTTTGTTGTCTTCACGGATGTCTATAGCAACTTTTGATCAACACTTGACATCCTAAACTCATTGTTGACATATTTTGATGTTTCCTTTCAGAAACTTTCTTCAAAAATATTAATTTTTGAATTTTTGGCTTCTCGGGTGATTTTGGCTGTCCGTGGGGGATTTTCGCCCACGACGTGGGTGATTTTCGCCACGACGTGGGTGATTTTCGCCACGACGTGGGTGATTTTCGCCCACGAGGACTGTCCGTGGGTGATTTTCGCCACGAGGACTGTCCGTCAGTACACATATCAGCACGTTGGCCCTTCCCGTGGACTGTCCGGGTGATTTTGGCCCACGAGGACTGTCCGTCAGTACGCATATCAGCACGTTGGCCCTTTCCGTGGACTGTCCGGGTGATTTTCGCCCACGAGGTCAGTACATCAGTACACATATCAGCACGTTGGCCCTTCCCGTGGACTGTCCGTGGGTAATTTTCGCCCACGAGGACTGTCCGTGGGTGATTTTCGCCCACGAGGACTGTCCGTCAGTACACATATCAGCACGTTGGCCCTTCACGTGGACTATCCGTGGGTGATTTTCGCCCACGAGGACTGTCCGTGGGTGATTTTCGCCTACGAGGACTGTCCGTGGGTGATTTTCGCCCACGAGGACTGTCCGTCAGTACGCATATCAGCACGTTGGCCCTTCCCGTGGACTGTCCGGGTGCTTTTCACCCACGAGGACTGTCCGTCAGTACGCATATCAGCACGTTGGCCCTTCCCGTGGACTGTCCGGTTGATTTTCGCCCACGAGGACAGTACATCCGTACACATATCAGCACGTTGGCCCTTCCCGTGGACTATCCGTGGGTGATTTTCGCCCACGAGGACTGTCCGTGGG
>NW_026015898.1:35000-37500 GCF_020379485.1 Brassica napus | reverse complement strand
AGATGGATGAACCGAAGGTCAAAGCAATTATGGAGTGGGAGGCCCCGACCAAGGTAACGGAGTTGCGATCTTTCCTTGGTCTGGTCAACTACTATCGTCGGTTCATCGAGGGGTATTCAAGAAAGGCGGCACCACTGACGGACCTTCTCAAGAAAGGGAAGACATGGGACTGGTCCGAACCGTGCCAAGAAGCCTTCGAGGGACTAAAGACCGCGGTGAGCCAAGAACCTGTCCTTGCCTTACCTGACTTCAGCCTCCCTTTCGAGTTACACACGGATGCTTCTGACTTTGCCATTGGGGGAGTGCTCATGCAAAATGGGCATCCAATTGCTTTTGAGAGCCGTAAGCTGAATGAGACTGAACGGCGGTACACGGTCCAAGAGAAAGAGATGACCGCGATAGTCCATTGCTTGCGAGTTTGGAGACACTACCTTCTTGGGGCGCATTTCTCGGTCAAGACGGACAATGTGGCAACGAGTTATTTCCAGACCCAGAAGAAGTTGTCTCCGAAACAAGCAAGATGGCAAGACTTCCTGGCTGAGTTCGATTATACTTTGGAGTACAAGCCAGGAAAGGTGAATGTGGTGGCCGATGCACTAAGTCGGAAGGCAGAGCTGGCAGCGATGAGCCAAGTCAAGGGGACTATCATGGCTCGAATTTGCGAGGGGCTAGAACGTGATCCAGTCGCTAAGGAGCTGGTGAAGCTATCCAACGAGGGGAAGGTGCATCGATTTTGGGTAGAAGATGGGTTACTCTACACCAAAGGTCGAAGGCTTTATGTGCCTAAGTGGGAAAGTCTTCGACGAGATATCATCCGGGAGTGCCATGATACGCGATGGGCGGGCCATCCGGGACAGAAAAGAACAATGGCACTCGTCGAAGCTGGATACTATTGGCCACGGATGAGGGATACCGTGGAGCTTTATGTGAAAACTTGTCTAGTCTGCCAACAAGACAAGTCGGAGAACAAGCAGCCCGCGGGATTGTTACAGCCACTACCCATCCCGGAGCGACCATGGGACTCGGTCTCGCTTGATTTCATCAGTGCGTTACCTAAGTCCGAAGGGTTTGGATCCATCCTGGTGATTGTGGATCGATTCTCTAAATATGGGACGTTTGTGGCTTGTGATCGGGACTGCACTGCGGAAGAGGCAGCAAGGGCGTTCTTCAAGAACGTGGTAAAACTTTGGGGACTGCCTCGGAACATTGTAAGCGACCGGGATCCCCGGTTCACTGGGCGCTTATGGACAACTGTTCAAAATACTTGGGACGGAACTGAGCTTCTCAACCAGCTTTCACCCGCAATCTGATGGACAGACCGAAAGGGTGAATGCTTGCTTGAAAGTTATCTCCGTCACTTTGTAAGCGCCAACCAACGGGACTGGGCGAAGTTGCTGGACATAGCCCAGTTCTCATACAATCTTCAACGCAGCGAGGCGACGGGACGGAGTCCGTTCGAGCTTGCAACGGGACAGCAGCCATTGACTCCGCACACCTTGGCCACACCAAGGACTGAAGGGAAGAGTCCCGGAGCGTTCATAATGGCTAAGCAGTGGGAAGAACATGCTGACCTTGCCCGAGCATGTTTGGAGAAATCCCGAAAACGGATGAAGAAATGGGCAGATGAGAAGAGACGGCCTTCGGAGTACTCAGTGGGCGACCTTGTACTTGTGAAATTACTTCCACAACAGTTCAAGGCATTCCGGAGCCTGCACAAGGGCTTGATCCGGAAGTACGAAGGACCGTTCGAGATAGTTGGAAGGTGGGAAAGGTTTCCTACCGGATCGACCTACCGGATACACTTAAGATCCATCCGGTCTTTCATGTTAGCATGCTGAAACCGTACCATGCTGATGAGGACGACCAAACCCGAAGGGTTTCGACTCGAGCACCACCTGTGGTGACTAAGTCTTATGACAAAGAGGTCGAAGAGGTTCTGGCGTCCAAGGAAGTAAGGAAGCGAGGAGTCCCGAGACAGACCCATTTCCTCATTAAGTGGAAAGGACTGCCAGAGGCAGAAGCAACATGGGAATCTGAGGAAGACTTGTGGCAATTCCGGGACATACTGAAGGCATACACGGCGACGAGGGCGTCACCGGCTTAGGTGGGGGAGGATGTCACGGCCCGTTTCAACCCAAAACGTCCATAAAGACAACCAAAGATTGGGTCGGGCCAAAGGTGAATCAAGCCCACTCCACTAAGTGTTTTCTTAAGCTTAGTCTTTTGTAAAATATCTTAGGAGAAGTGTAGAGAAGTGTAGAGAAGTGTAGAAGAGTGTAGAACATTTGAGAAGAACACTCACAACCGTTAGATCGGTTTGATCTGGACCGTCCGTTGAGGAGGAGAAGGTGTATATAAAGGGGATCACCCCTCACTTGTAAAACACACCAAGTTTTTATAAGAAAACACTTCTGAAAAACTCTCTCTCTCTCTAAAATCGTCCATACTCTCTCTCTTAGTCTTTCGCCCCTATACCCAAGTCAGACGAACGATTGCACGT
>NW_026015898.1:0-5000 GCF_020379485.1 Brassica napus | reverse complement strand
TCCGGTTCATAAACCCCTACTAAACTAAGGTATAAACACAATCTGAGAACCTAGAACAGGAAGAACCCTAATTCCATCATTATGGAAACCATGAAACCCTAAAAGAAACTTAAGACTAAAATCGACAAAGCTTTAGAACTAGAAACATGAATCGATTCCTATTAGAACCTGTCTTGTTTGTTGATTGATTGAATCTGAAATTGGCAAACCCTAATTCAATGGAATCGAAAACCCTAACCCCTAAAGGAAGCATCTAGCCGATTTTAAGGTTGATCTTGATTGATTGATTTCTGATTTGAATTGAGGTTTAGGAATGTTTAGATTGATTGAATTAATCTGTTTGAAACTGAAAATACTTAAGGCCTTGAAACCTTAAACATAAGATTGATAGAAAATTAAAGATTGAAACCCTAAGGATCATAAGGAATGTTTTTAAAATTGTTTCTGCATAAATCTGAATATGGTATTGCATTCACAACTGATTAAAACCGATCGGCCAGCATATAGAAACACATGATCTCGAATCTGATTGCATTTAACTCATATGGCCGTGTGGCATTAAAACTTTCTGGTACATGTAGAATTGTTTTTAGGATTGATTGCACCATGGTAGTTTTAGAATTACATAACCGAACCCATTGATTGATCATATAGCCGTGCGGCTTGCTTGATAGCACCATGGTCGAATTAGAATTGTTTGAACATCATAAATGCATAAGACGTGTTGTGGCCGAGCTTGCATATATCATGCGGCCACGTGATCCCATTATGAATCTAATGTCTTGCATGATAATGTGGATCAGATGTCGAAAATAGCAAACAGAGACTATGCAGCCCTGAATCTCTCCGGAGACAATTACTTGCAGTGGGCGCTAGACACAAGGATTAGTCTAAAATCCAAGGGACTCGGTGATACTATCATCGAGGACAGCAATGAGAATGAAAAGAATAGATACAGGGCCATATGTTATATGCGCCATCATCTCATTGAAGGTCTTAAAGATCAGTACATGACGATTGAGAATCCATTGGACCTTTGGAATGCTTTAAGGCACAGATATGATCACCAAAAGATGGTGTTGCTTCCAAAGGCAAGGCACGATTGGATGCATCTCAGATTCATGGACTTCAAGTCCGTGGATGAGTACAACTCGGCCTTGTTCAAAATCGTCTCAATACTAAGACTGTGTGGTGAAGAAGTATCTGATGTTATGATGCTTGAAAAGACCTATACGACTTTCAATCAGTCGAATTCTGTACTGCAGCAGCAGTATAGAACAAAAGGTTTTGCCACATACACTGATCTGATCTCCTGTCTACTCTTGGCCGAGGCAAATAATGAGCTTCTCATGAAGAACAGTGGAGCTAGACCGGCCGGGACAGCACCATTACCCGAAGCCCATGACATTGAAAAGAAAGATCCCAAGGAAATCTACTATGCCCAAGACAACAGGAAACCATACGGTCATAGCCGTGGTGGGTACAGGGGGCGTAGACGTGACAACCATAATGGTCGAGATAGCTACTCAACCGGCCGTAGGGGAAACCACAATAACCGTGGTCGTGGTTCCAATTACGGTCGGGGCCGAGGGAGTTATGGCCGTGGACGAGGTGGTATATCCAAACCATCTTACACGTCCAAGTCCTTATGTCACAGATGCGGGATGGACAATCATTGGGCCAAGAACTGCAGAACTCCAAAGCACTTGTGCGAACTCTATCAAGAGAGTATCAAGAACAAGAACCCGGAGGCAAACATGATCCAAGAAAACGGTCATGATGACAAAGGATATGGGTATGATGCTGATGATGAATCCGACAGAGACAACAAGGATGATCAAATGGATTTTGAAACTTCTGATTGTCTAAAGGACTAGTTTTTCGAATCACATTGTCTTATTGCTTTATGTCTTTGATTTGGTGTTTTTATTTTATGAAATGACATTTATAATAAAAGTTTTACAAAGTCTCTAAAGTCTAGTAAATTTTACTTATAGAAATGAGTGATGAGATGAGTATACTTGTGGTGGATAGTGGCACAAGTCATACGATCCTTAGAGACAAAAGGTATTTCATGAATCTCACAATGCAAAGTGCAAAGGTACAAACCATTGCGGGTGAGGCCAGCCTGATTGAAGGTCACGGCCAGGCCTATGTGATGATGCCCAAAGGCACTCACCTAGAGATCAAAACCGCCTTGTATTCCCCAAGCTCTAGAAGAAGCTTATTGAGTTTCAAGGACATAAGGTTGAACGGTTTTCACCTTGAAACATGGGAAGAAGGAAACAAAGAATTCCTTAACATAACTTTGATCACCAAAGGCAATAAAAAGATCCTAGAGACCATGCCCGCAATGTCCACTGGTCTTTACTATGCAAGGATCAGTATGGTCGAGGCAAATACCTCAGAGCTATTCACTTTATGGCATAACCGGCTTGGCCATCCCGGAACAGGAATGATGCGAAAACTAATGATGAATTCATTAGGGCACACGTTTAAAGGAGTGATCCCACGAAATCTCACATGTGCTGCATGTGCACAAGGGAAACTCATAACTAGGCCATCACCAGCCAAGGTTAATAAAGAAACCTTGAACTTTCTGGAAAGGATCCAAGGGGACATATGCGGACCAATACACCCACCGTGTGGGACGTTTAGATATTTCATGGTCCTCATTGATGCATCGACCAGATGGTCGCATGTATGTCTGTTGTCCACTCGGAACCTAGCCTTTGCACGGCTGCTTGCTCAGATGATAAGGCTGAGAGCACATTTTCCAGACTTTCCACTCAAGACTATACGTCTAGACAATGCTGGTGAGTTCACGTCCCAGGCGTTTAATGAATACTGTATGTCCATGGGGTAAAAGTAGAACACTCCGTGGCACATGTCCATACACAGAACGGCTTGGCCGAATCTTTCATTAAACGTATCCAGCTGATAGCCCGTCCATTACTTATGAAGTCTAAACTTCCGGTATCAGCATGGGGACATGCGGTTTTACATGCTACGGAACTGATTCGCATCAGGCCATCTAGTGAGCATAGATATTCACCATCCCAATTACTTACGGGTCATGAGCCAGACGTGTCCCACATCAAAACATTTGGATGTGCCGTCTACGTTCCAATTGCTCCACCACAGAGAACTAAGATGGGACCGCAGAGGAGGATGGGAATATACGTAGGATATGAATCCCCAAGTATTATAAAGTATCTTGAGCCAACAACCGGTGATTTGTTTAAGGCCAGATACGAAGACTCACAGTTTGATGAGTCCACATATCCGTCCTTAGGGGGAGATAACAGCCGGTTGATAACAAAAGAAATAGAATGGTTTAGACCATCGACATCTTGGCAAGATCCTCGGACTAAAGATTGTGATTTAGAAGTCCAGAAGATAATACATCTTCAAGAGCTAGCTAATAAACTGCCAGATACATTTGCTGACCCAAATAGAGTGACAATATCACACATCCCGGCTTGTAATGCACCTGTAAGATTAGACGTCCAAGATGGACAATGTCAAGTGGCTACAGAGTCTAAGCAACGTCTAAAACGTGGCAGACCAATTGGTTCCAAAGACAAACAGCCTCGGAAATCCAAGAAAGGTGCTGGATCCGAGAGCATTAAGAAAACCGTCCAGGACATAGATGGAACGGTCGAGCCGACCATGACGGTCGAGCCGAGTGAACCGTCCATACCCGATGATCCGGTCGTTCCTCCAAGTGAGGTCCGGGACGCTGGACTTCACGGGACACCAGAACCGGACAATCAAGAGATCTCTATAAACCATGTGATGTCTGGAAAACAATGGAACAGAAAAGATATCAACGTTGATGATTTATTTGCATACAAGGTAGCACTTGAGATCATGGATAAAGATGAGGATCTAGAACCCACGTCCATACAAGAATGCATGCTAAGATCGGATTGGATCAAATGGAAACAAGCTATAAACGTGGAGTTAGAATCATTAAGAAAGAGAGGCGTTTTTGGCCCTATAATCTTGACACCTAGAGATGTCAAACCAGTGGGATACAAATGGGTCTTTGTAAGGAAGAGAAATGAGAAAGGAGAAGTAGTGAGATACAAAGCACGGCTTGTAGCACAAGGATTCTCACAAAGACCTGGAATAGACTTTGAGGAAACTTATTCCCTGTGGTGGATGCGACTACATTGAGATACTTAATCAGTCTGGCCGTGAGAGAGAGCATTGATTTGCGCCTAATGGATGTAGTTTACAGCATACCTGTACGGACCACTGGACAACGAAATACATATGAGAATTCCAGAGGGTATTGAGCTCAAAGATAAGAAAGGTTCTCGAGAACAACATTGCATTAAGCTGAACAAAGCTTTATATGGTTTTTTTAAAAACAGGTAGGTCGAATGTGGTATAACCGGCTGTCCGAGTACCTAACAAAGAGGGATATAAGAACGATCCAATAAGTCCATGTATATTCATAAAGAATTCGGACAGCAAGGGCTTTTTTTTTGTTGTATTTTTATTAATGCGCTGTTATTGGACGACTGAACATAATAGGAAACCTCATGGAGAGATTTCCCAAACGGTCGAATGTCTAAAGAAAGAATTCGAAATGAAAGACTTAGGAAAACTAAGTTCTGTTTGGGATTACAGTTGAGTATAAGGCAAATGGCATCCTTGTGCATAAGAAACTTATACAGAGAAGATACTCAAGCAATTCAATATGGACCAGGCACACCCCTACCGTGCCTATGGTCGTGAGGTCCTTAGACCTTGAGGAAGGATCCATTCGGACCTAAGAGACCGGACGAGGAAGCACTCGGACCGGAATGCCTTACTTAAGGCCATTGGGGCTTAATGTATTTAGCTAGTCATACTAGACCGGACATAAGCTTTGCCGTGAGCTTTACTATCCAGATTTGGATCATGTCCGACCTTAAGGCATTGGAACGGAGTGAAACATCTGTTCAGGTATCTGCAAGGAACAAAAGACCTTGGTTTATTCTTACCAA
>NW_026015897.1:0-30541 GCF_020379485.1 Brassica napus | reverse complement strand
CTGTGTCTGTAGTGTCGCCATCCACACGGCAAGTTCGTTGGTTTCCAGTCAGACAGAAAACCGACTTACCCGTGTGGCCTTCCGCTCCACGTCCTATATGCAGTCGTTGCGGTGGTGTGTCAATCTCCTGTCCCCGATCCTGACCCGATGGGAACGCGAGCAGGACGGGCATGGTGGGGGAGACGCCCCAGTCCGGTCTTAGACCTTTCGCTTGAGACACAGCGTATCATGGCCCTGAATGAAGGTCAAGGCATCAGTCGTGAGACTTAACCAGGATACGATGGAAATAAGGAGTAACGGGGCTGGGTGAGTGTTTTAGGCATCTGGACGTTTGTTGTGTTTGAGTTTGAATCAGGACAGCTCGGCAGATCTGGTAATAGTTCACCATGATCTGTTCAGCTCACAGGAGCTGGTGGCTAGCTCACTCGCATCAGTGGGAACAGCTGGGGGTCAGCTCCATCCCGTGAACGGTGCGTTCTGGTTCGGATCAGTGTGGGCGAGTCCGGGACGGTACTGGGCGAGCCGATGGTCCGGGTGCAGGACGGTTCGACCAAATGGGTCTTAGGCTTGGGATAGGGAGCGGGCAAGCTCCCAGAGTGTGAGCTGAGGCTCAGTGATCGATTTGCCAAAGGAAGAAAAGGGGAGAAACCGCCAAGGGCGGTTATGGGACGGTTATGGGACGGTTTTGGGAAGAAAGGAAGGGATTTTGGTAACTGTTCGCCAGGCGGTTGGGGACAGTTTAAATCGTCTTCTCTCTCTCATTTCTGATCATTCTGGTCGGTTTTTACTCATTCCACACAGAGAGAAACACAGAGAAAAATTCAAGAGAGAAAGAGAGACAGAAACTTTGGATCGGCCGATGTGATCCAAGAGATTGTTCTTGAGTGTTCCTGGTGTGTTGGGCGTGTGATCAAGAGGATGGATTGAGACAGAAAGACAAGGAGAAGGCAAAGGAGAAAGAGAAGGAAGTCGCCCCTGGAGACCGAACTCCTAAGTGAGAGGTGTGGCCAAGAGTAACCGGACAAGGCCGCGGATGATGGCCGTGTGAGCCTGGCCGGTTTGGATCGATTGGCTACTCCTTACTCTGACTTCTCTACTCTGTTTCTTCTTATTGTTGTGTTTGGAATGGTTTATGTGTTACAGGAAAGGATTCATTGATCCAAGTAACCTTGCCTGATCCAATTTCCATGAAAGTCCCTTGTTCTTGTGTGGGCTGTTCATGGCCGAGATCACTATGATCTGAGCCGATTCTTCTGAATCTGTTTATGGGAATATTTTTCTTTGAATATCATGAATTATCATGAATTTTATTTGGTATTTGGATCTCTTTTTAAAGGGGTCAGATTTGACATTTTTGATGATTGTTCTTGACTAGATTGGATCCGACCATGCATGTGATTTGATTCTGTTTTGTAATCTAACCTTGTGATTGTGTGGTTGTTTGTGTTGGATCCAGGACCAGAAAGGACCGTGGTAAGGGAAAAGCACCATGAGGACCGCGGCCATGGGAAGATGTGTGGTGATTGGGTTGATTCTGAAAATTGTGTGATTATTGTAGCCTATTGTGCAACTTGTGAACTTATGCGATTCTAGTATGTATTCTATTATTTAGGATGATGAATGATGTATGAACCTTGGTTAATATCTGAAGTATCTTTTTCATTAGTTGATGCTTGATTGTTTAAGTGTGAATGTTGGAACCTCAAAACTCTGAAAAAGACTTAGTATTTAAACACTTGAACTTGACTGATAGAAAGATGGAATTGGAATGGATTGTTTGTTGGGTGGGCCGTGCGGTCGGGTGGTTGGATGGAGGAATCCAGGATCGGGTCTTACAAGTTTGGTATCAGAGCATTTTGATTCTAGGATTTGTGATGGTGTATTGGTTCACCACACACTCTGTTGCCGTTTGGCGACAGTGGTGAGGAGATGGGTGTTCAAGTAATCTTTTCTACTGATTAACTTAGGAGTGATTGAGGGTGTGTTTCAGTTGTGGACTAACCTTTTGTTGTTTGTTTGTAACTCCTAAGGGAACAAGAAGTATAAATCTCGAAAGGAAAGGAGGCGACTGGGGCGTCTGGAGCAGTGGGGCAGGATGGTGCTGATGAACGACGGAGTGTTACCAGCTGGAACCATTCAACCCAGTGTACCGGCTCTGGTGGAGCAGGTGGATAATGCCAAGGACTCCCAGTGGGTCCAACTTGACTTGGTGTGACTGAGTGTTATTGGATGAAACTACGATGTGGATCAGACAGGAAATGGAAAAGCAAGTGGCCATGGAGGAGAGAAGCAAGTACGGTTCGATGTAACTGAGTCAACGTGTGGTGCTAACCAGGGAGTGTGAGAGATTGGTGATGAAAACAATGAGGTGGGTGCACTGGTGCATGAGGAGGTCATGACTGACCGAGCCGACCACACATAAGGGGTCTTGGTGGAAGCTATGCAGTGGGTTTACTTTGGAGTTCTAAATAGGCCTCAAGTTGACACAGGCGTCCAACCATTGGGACCAATTGGTAACAATGTTCGTCAGAGACAGAGACAATACCCCAGGTCTGGGAGGTCAGATGCTGACACAGGCGTTTCCCAGAGGTGAACTCGTAATGATGCGGTTGGGTGCTGTGGGCATGTGGTGCTGGCCGAGGTGAGTGAGATAGACCCACCGGTCAGGCCAGTGCATGGTATGGACTACCTGAAGGTGCTGGAGCATATCTCCAAGTTGGGAACCAAACACTGCTGGGAAGTGTTGATCCTATGGAGGCGGACGAGTGGAGAACCCGGTTGGTTCGGAACTTCAAGTCCACGCGTTGTCCTGAGGACTACCAGAAGGACATAGCAGTACACTTCCTGGAGGAGATGCACATAACTGGTGGTTAGCTTTGGACAAGCGTACCAATGGCACCATTGAGCATTTTGCTGACTTTGAGGTTGAGTTCAACCATAAGTACTTTCCTGCTGAGGCGTGGGATCGTTTGGAGTCCAAGTTCCTGGACTTGACTCAGGGACGGAGGACTGTTCGTGAGTATGAAGAAGAGTTCAACCGACTCAGAAGGTATGTGGGAAGAGAACTGGAGGATGAGAAGGTTCAAGTCCGAAGGTTCATCCGAGGCCTAAGGGTGGAACTTCGAACCTACTGTTCTGTTTGTAAGTTCCCCACGGTTTCTGAGTTGGTTGAGAGGATGGCCTTGCTGGAGAGACCAACCTCACCGAGGAGGGTAAGCAGAAGCTGAAGAGTGTGGTGGTATCCTCGGGTCAGAGTGGTGACAAGAAGAGGAAGAGGGACTCGACCGAGGAGGGTAAAACCTCAAGTGGTAGGTCAGAGTGCCCTAAGTGTGGACGATACCACGGTGGAGTGGAGAGTGCTGGAAGGCCATGGGTGCCTGCACTCGATGTGGTAAGATGGATCACTCAGCCAAGGATTGTCCAAGTCCGTTGGGTGAGTCCAGGACCTGTCACCACTGCGGCCAGAAGGGCCACTACCGCAGGGACTGCCCTAAGTTGCAAGGCAACCAAAGTAAGGGACGTGGGGAGGCTAGCAGGCCAGTTCAGGGACGAGGCCAGACCTCCACACCTCGTGTGTATGAGCTATCCAAGGATGTGGATGGGGCTCGGCCTTTCCAAGCGATCAATGGTAACACTCTAGACAACTACTTTTACAATTCCAGTAGAATTGCATGGTATGGAATCTAGGATGGATAGATATACTTTGACGGGTCTTGTGTAGGGACCTTAAGTATTGGTGGTGTGGAAACACACACACTATTTGATACTGGAGCTACACATAGTTTGTGAGTCCAAGTATGATAGGAAAAGGTTTGTTCCAGTATGGAACATGGGATGGTCCTGAACGAGTGAGTGCGGCCGGAGGGCAAGTTATGAACTCACTCGGTCTGGTTAAGGACATCCCTGTGGTGATCTTGGATAGGCCGATGCCTATAGATCTGATTGTTGTCCCCCTTAAGCATCATGAAGTGATCTTGGGCATGGACTGGTTGGGAAAGTATCGGGCAACTCTAGATTGTCACCGGGGAAGGGTGCAACTTGAGAATGAGTTTGGACCCCGATCAAGTACCAAGGAATCAAGCCAACCTCTTGTAGTTTGGTGGTTTCAGCAGTCCAAGTAGAACGGATGCTTGGAAATGGTTGTGAGGCCTTTTTGGCTACCATTTACACTGATGAGGTTGTAGGGGCCTGTGACCCAGAGGGTATACCGTTGGTTCGAGAATTTCAGGATGTGTTTGGGGCACTACAGGGCATTCCCCCTGATAGGGCTGACCCATTCATCATTGAATTGGAACCTGGAACGGCCCCGTTATCAAAAAGTCCATATAGAATGGCACCAGCTGAGATGGCAGAGCTGAAGAAGCAACTTGAGGAGTTGCTTGAGAAGGGGTTCATACGCCCTAGTGTATCACCTTGGGGAGCACCAGTCCTATTCGTTAAGAAAAAGGATGGTAGCTTTAGGTTGTGCATTGATTATAGGGGTTTGAACAGGGTGACTGTGAAGAACAAGTACCCTTTACCCAGGATTGATGAGTTGTTGGACCAACTCCGTGGAGCCAAGTGGTTCTCCAAGATTGACTTGGCCTCTGGGTATCATCAGATCCCCATTGCACCAGGTGATGGGAGGAAGACAGCATTCCGAACTAGGTATGGTCACTATGAGTTTGTGGTCATGCCGTCGGGACTGACCAATGCACCTGCTGCATTCATGAAGATGATGAACGGCATCTTCAGGGAATACTTGGACGAGTTGTGATCATCTTCATTGATGATCATATTATGATTGACTCTCGATGATACACCGACAAGACAAAGGGGACCATGAAAGACACCTTAGGGCGGTGTTGGGCCGCCTGAGAGAAAGAAGCTCTTTGCTAAGCTAAGCAAGTGTAGCTTCTGGCAGAAGAGCATTGGATTCCTTGGGCATGTGGTGTCTGATAAAGGAGTCTCAGTGGATCAAGATAAGATCAAATGTATCCAGGAATGGCCACAGCCAAAGAATGCTACGGAAGTGAGGAGCTTCTTAGGGTTGGCTGGTTATTACCGGAAATATGTCAAGGGGTTCTCGAGCATAGCTCAACCTATGACTAAGCTGACAGGCAAGGACGTGAGGTTCACATGGTCTGAGGAGTGTGCGAAAAGTTTTGCAGCACTCAAGAACATGTTGACTAATGCACCTGTCCTGGTGTTGCCTGAGGCTGATCAGCCTTATGTGGTGTATACGGATGCATCCATAACTGGTCTTGGTTGTGTTTTGACACAACATGGGAAGGTGATAGCCTATGCTTCCCGGCAGTTAAGGAAGCATGAGGGTAACTATCCAACCCATGATTTGGAGATGGCTGCAGTAGTATTTGCATTAAAGATATGGAGATCATATCTTTATGGTGCCAGGGTGCAAATACTCACAGACCATAAGAGTTTGAAGTACATATTCACTCAGCCTGAGTTAAACTTAAGGCAGAGGAGATGGATGGAATTTGTTGCAGATTATGATCTGGACATAGCTTATCATCCTGGGAAAGCTAACCTAGTGGCTGATGCCTTGAGCCGCAGAAGGGCTGAAGTGTCATCTGAGAGGGAGGATGAACTGGAAGGGATGATCAGGTCCTTGAACCTCAATACCTTGGTTGGTTCAGATGAGCCACTGGGATTGGAGGCGGTGAACCAGGCCGATCTCCTGACCAGGATCAGGCAAGCTCAGGGCCTGGATGAAAATCTAAAGAAGGTAGCCGCCAATGACAAGACTGAGTACCAGACAACTGACAATGGTACCATCTTGGTCAATGGTAGGGTCAGTGTTCCTAATGATAAGGAACTCAAAGAAGAGATTATGAGACAGGCTCATAAGTCCAAGTTTTCAGTTCATCCTGGACTGAACAAATGTATAGGGATCTGAAAAGGTACTACCATTGGGTGAGGATGAAATCTGATGTTGCAGAGTGGGTGGCTAAGTGTCCCACTTGTCAACTGGTGAAGGCAGAACATCAGGTTCCCAGTGGTCTACTTCAGAACCTACCCATACCAGAATGGAAATGGGATCACATCACAATGGACTTTGTGACTGGATTTCCCACGACCAGGAATAAGAAAGATGCGGTATGGGTTGTGGTTGATCGGCTGACCAAGTCGGCTCATTTCCTACCCATCAAGAAAGGGGATGGGGTCGACAGGATAGGATAGTGCAAGTGTACCTAGACGAGATAGTGAGGTTGCATGGTGTTCCAGCAAGCATTGTCTCGGACAGGGATCCAAGATTTACATCTTATTTCTGGCAGGCTTTCCAAAAGGCCTTGGGAACCAGAGTGAATATGAGCACATCTTATCATCCTCAAACGGATGGGCAGTCTGAAAGGACAATCCAAACCTTAGAGGATATGCTAAGGGCATGTGTGTTAGACTGGGGAGAGTCTTGGGAAAAACACTTACCTTTAGTGGAGTTTGCTTATAATAACAGCTTCCATACAAGCATTGGTATGTCGCCATATGAGGCTTTGTATGGTAGGCCGTGCAGGACACCCCTATGCTGGACCCAAGTGGGGGAGCGTAGCATGTTGGGACCTGAGATCGTGTAGAACAGACCACTGAGAAGATCAGGATGGTCAAAGAGAAGATGAAAGAGGCGCAGGACCGCCAAAAGAGCTATGCGGACAAGCGTAGGAAGCATCTTGAGTTTGAGGTCAATGACCTGGTGTATCTCAAGATGATTACCTTTAAGGGTAGGACCAGGATTTCTGGGCGAAAGAAACTGGACCCTAGGTACTGGGTCCATTCAGGATCATAGAGAGAGTGGGTGCAGTGGCATACAAGTTGGACTTGCCATCGGCAATGGATGCATACCACAATGTGTTCCATGTATCCCAACTCCGGAAATGCTTGTCTGAACAAGACATTGTCTTGCCTGAGGTTCCTGCTGACCTTGGTAAGGACCTGACTTTGGAAACCTTGCCGGTTCGGATTGTGGATCGGTCAGAGAAAGCTATGAGAAAGAAGACAGTTCCCATGATCAAAGTGGTGTGGGATTACAATGGTAAAGACCTCATCACTTGGGAAACAGAAGCAAAGATGAAAACAATGTATCCGGAGTGGTACCGACAATTTCTTCCTGATGAAACACTTAACATGGATTCGAGGACGAATCCCAAGTTAGTGGGGGAGACTTGTCATGTCCCCGATCCTAGATAGGATCGGCCGGACGGGCCATGGTGCGGGGAGACGCACCAGTCAGGTCATTAGACCTTGAGACAAGCGTATCATGGCCCTGAATGAAGGTTAAGGGCATCAGTCAGCTGAGACTTAACCAGGATACAATGGAAATAAGGGTAAAGGGGCTGGGTGAGTGTTTAGGCAGCTGGACGAGTGTTGGTTTGAGTTCAATCAGCTCGGTTCAGCTGGTAATCAGTTCACCATGATCTGTTCAGCTCACAGGAGCTGGTGGGCTAGCTCAATCAGCTGGGAACAGCTGGGGGTCAGCCATCCAGTGAACGGTGCGTTCTGGTTCGGATCAGTGTGGGCGAGTCCGGGACGGTTACTGGGCGAGCCGATGGTCCGGGTGCAGGACGGTTCGACCAATGGGTCTTAGGCTTGGGATAGGGAGCGGGCAAGCTCCCAGAGTGTGAGCTGAGGCTCAGTGATCGATTTGCCAAAGGAAGAAAAGGGGAGAAACCGCCAAGGGCGGTTATGGGACGGTTATGGGACGGTTTTGGGAAGAAAGGAAGGGATTTTGGTAACTGTTCGCCCAGGCGGTTGGGGACAGTTTAAATCGTCTTCTCTCTCTCATTTCTGATCATTCTGGTCGGTTTTTACTCATTCCACACAGAGAGAAACACAGAGAAAATTCAAGAGAGAAAGAGAGACAGAAACTTTGGATCGGCCGATTTGATCCAAGAGATTGTTCTTGAGTGTTCCTGGTGGTTTGGGCGTGTGATCAAGAGGATGGATTTGAGACAGAAAGACAAGGAGAAGGCAAAGGAGAAAGAGAAGGAAGTCGCCCCTGGAGACCGAACTCCTAAGGTGAGAGGTGTGGCCAAGAGTAACCGGACAAGGCCGCGGATGATGGCCGTGTGAGCCTGGCCGGTTTGGATCGATTGGCTACTCCTTACTCTGACTTCTTCTACTCTGTTTCTTCTTATATGTTGTGCTTGGAATGGTTTATGTTGTTACAGGAAAGGATTCATTGATCCTAAGGCCTTGGCCTGATCCAATTCCATGAAAGTCCCTTGTTCTTGTGTGGGCTGTTCATGGCCGAGATCACTATGATCTGAGCCGATTCTTCTGAATCTGTTTATGGGAATATTTTTCTTCTGAATTATCATGAATTATCATGAATTTTATTTGGTATTTGGATCTCTTTTTAAAGGGGTCAGATTTGACATTTTGATGATTGTTCTTGACTAGATTGGATCCGACCATGCAATGTGATTTGATTCTTGTTTTGTAATCTAACCTTGTGATTGTGTGGTTGTTTGTGTTGGATCCAGGACCAGAAATGGACCGTGGTAAGGGAAAAGCACCATGAGGACCGCGGCCATGGGAAGATGTGTGGTGATTGGGTTGATTCTGAAAATTGTGTGATTATTGTAGCCTATTGTGCAACTTGTGAACTTATGCGATTCTAGTATGTATTCTATTATTTAGGATGATGAATGATGTATGAACCTTGGTTAATATCTATGAAGTATCTATTTTCATTAGTTGATGCTTGATTGTTTAAGTGTGAATGTTGGAACCTCAAAACTCTGAAAAGACTTAGAATTATTTAACACTTGAACTTGAATATGAAAGATGGAATTGGTTGCATTGTTTGGTGAGGCCGCGGTCTGGTTGGATTGAGGAATCCAGGATCGGGTCTTACAACGTGGTCCTTGGACTCAGCACGCTGCCTTTCCGTGCGTGGACTGTTCAGGGATTGGACCATGTGGGCTGTCTGTTCAGTCACACAGGACGTCCGTGGTTTCCGCCAGCACACACAGGACGCCGCGGCTGTCGGTCAACACACACAGGACGTTCGTGGCTGTCGTGTGTTTCCGTGTGTGTCCATCAGCAAAACAGGACGTCCATCATCAGAACACATTCAGCACGCTGGTCCTTGGACTCAGCATGCTGGCCCTTCCCGTGGACTGTTTGGGTGATTTTGGCCCACGTGGGCTATCCGTTCAGTAGACACGGACGTCCGTGGAAGTCCGTCATAACACAGGACGTCCGTGTGTATCCGTCAGCACACAGAGGACGTCCGTGTCTGTCAGTGTGTTCGTGTGTGTCCGTCAGCACATAGAGGACATCCGTGGCTGTCCGTCAGTACACATATCAGCACGGTCCTTGGACTCAGCACGCTGACCCTTCCCGTGGACTGTTCGGGTGATTTTGGCCCACATGGGCTGTCTGTTCAGTACACACAAGACGTACGTGGGTGTCCGCCAGCACACACAGGACATCCGTGGCTGTCCGTCAACACACAAAGGACGTTTGTGGCTGTCCGTGTGTGTCCGTCAGCACACACAGGACGTGTGGCTGTCCATCAGTACATATATCAGCGCGTTGGTCCTGGACTCAACACGTGGTCCTTGGACTCAGCATGCGGCCCTTCCTATGGACTGCTTGGGTGATTTTGGCCCACGTGGCTGTCTGTTCAGTACACACGGGACGTCCGTGGGTGTCCGCTAGCACACACAGGACGTCCATGGCTGTCCTTGTGTGTGTCCGTCAGTACACACAAGACGTACGTGGCTGTCTATCAGTACAATATCAGCACGCTGGTCCTTGGACTCAGCACGCTGCCCTACCCGTGGACTGTTCCGGTGATTTTGGCGCATGTGGGCTGTCTGTTCAGTACACACAGGACGTCCTTGGGTGTCCGTCAGCACACACAAGACGTCCGTGGCTGTCCGTGTGTTCCGTGTGTGTCCATGTGGTCAGTCAGCACACATAGGACTTCCATGGCTGTCTATCAGTACACATATCAGCACACTGGTCCTTGGACTCAGCACGTTCCCTTCCCGTGGACTGTTCAGGTGATTTGGTCCATGTGGGCTGTCTGTCAGTACACACAAGACGTCCGTGGGTTTCCGCCAGCACACACAGGATGTCCGTGCTGTCTGTGGCTGTCAGTCAACACACACAGAACGTTCGTGGCTGTCCATGTGGGTCAGTCAGCACACATAGGACTTCCATGGCTGTCATCAGTACACATATCAGCTACTGGTCCTTGGACTCAGCACGTTCCCTTCCGTGGACTGTTCAGGTGATTTTGGTCATGTGGGCTGTCTGTTCAGTACACACAAGATGTCCGTGGGTGTCCTCCAGCACACACAGGACCTCCGTGGCTGTCTGTGGCTGTCCGTCAGCACACACAGGACGTCAGTGGCTGTCCGTGTGTCTGTGTGTGTGTCTGTGGTGGCCGTGTGTGTCCGTCAGCACACTCAGGACGTCGGTGGCTGTCCAACAGTACACATATCAGCACGTTGGTCCTTGGACTCAGCACGCTGGCCCTTCCTGTGGACTGTTTGGGTGATTTTGGCCCACATGGGCTGTCTGTTCAGTACACACAGGACGTCCGTGGGTGTCTGCCAGCACACTAAGGACGTCTGTGGCTGTATGTGGCTGTCCCTCAGCACACACAGGACGTCTGTGGCTATCCGTGTGTGTCCATGTGTGTCTGTGTGTGTCCGCCAGCACACACAGGACGTCCGTGGCTATCCATCAGTACACATATCAGCACGCTGGTCCTTGGACTCAGCACGCTGGCCCTCCCGTGGACTGTTCGGGTGATTTTGGCCCACGTGGGCTATCTGTTCAGTAGACACAGGACGTCGTGGAAGTCCATCATTACACACTGGACGTCCGTGTGTATCCGTCAGCACACAGAGGACGTCCGTGTCTGTCAGTGTGTGTTCGTGTGTGTCCGTCAGCACACAGAGGACATCCGTGGCTGTCCGTCAGTACACATATCAGCACCGTCCTTGGACTCAGCACGCTGACCCTTCCCGTGGACTGTTCGGGTGATTTTGGCCCACATGGGCTGTCTGTTCAGTACACACAAGACGTACGTGGGTTTCCGCCATCACACACAGGATGTCCGTTGCTGTCTGTGGCTGTCAGTCAAACACCACAGAACGTTTCTTGCTGTCCGTGTGTGTCCGTGTATGTTCGTCAGCACACACAGGACGTCCGTGGCTGTCCATCAGTACACATATCAGCACGCTGGTCCATGGACTCAGCACGCTGGCCCTCCCGAGGACTGTTTGGGTGATTTTGGCCCATGTGGGCTGTCTGTTCAGTACACACAAGATGTCCGTGGGTGTCCGCCAGCACACACAGGACCTCCGTGGCTGTCTGTGGCTGTCCGTCAGCACACACAGGACGTCAGTGGCTGTCCGTGTGTGTCTGTGTGTGTCTGTGTGTGTCCGTGTGTGTCCGTCAGCACACTCAGGACGTCGGTGGCTGTCCAACAGTACACATATCAGCACGTTGGTTCTTGGACTCAGCACGCTGGCCCTTCCCATGGACTGTTTGGGTGATTTTGGCCCACGTGGGCTGTCTGTTCAGTATACACAGGACGTCCGTGGGTGTCTGCCACCACACTAGGCCCTCCCGTGGACTGTTCGGGTGATTTTGGCCCACGTGGGCTATCTGTCAGTAGACACAGGACGTCCGTGGAAGTCCGTCATTACACACAGGACGTCCGTGTGTATCCGTCAGCACACAGAGGACGTCCGTGTCTGTCAGTGTGTGTTCGTGTGTGTCCGTCAGCACACAGAGGACATCCGTGGCTGTCCGTCAGTACACATATCAGCACCGTCCTTGGACTCAGCACGCTGACCCTTCCCGTGGACTGTTCGGGTGATTTTGGCCCACATGGGCTGTCTGTTCAGTACACACAAGACGTACGTGGGTGTCCGCCAGCACACACAGGACGTCCGTGGCTGTCCGTCAACACACACAGGACGTTTGTGGCTGTCCGTGTGTGTCCGTCAGCACACACAGGACGTCTGTGGCTGTCCATCAGTACATATATCAGCGCGTTGGTCCTTGGACTCAACACGTTGGTCCTTGGACTCAGCATGCTGGCCCTTCCCGTGGACTGCTTGGGTGATTTTGGCCCACGTGGGCTGTCTGTTCAGTACACACGGGACGTCCGTGGGTGTCCGCTAGCACACACAGGATGTCCGTAAGCACACACAGGACGTCCATGGCTGTCCTTGTGTCCGTGTGTGTCCGTCAGTACACACAAGACGTACGTGGCTGTCTATCAGTAAACGTATCAGCACGCTGGTCCTTGGACTCAGCACGCTGCCCTTTCCCGTGGACTGTTCAGGTGATTTTGGACCATGTGGGCTGTCTGTTCAGTACACACAGGACGTCCGTGGGTTTCCGCCAGCACAAACAGGACGTCCGTGGCTGTCGGTCAACACACACAGGACGTTCGTGGCTGTCCGTGTGTTTCTGTGTGTGTCCATCAGCACACACAGGACGTCCATCCATCAGAACACATATCAGCACGCTGGTCCTTGGACTCAGCATGCTGGCCCTCCCGTGGACTGTTTGGTGATTTTGGCCCACGTGGGCTATCCGTTCAGTAGACACAGGACGTCCGTGGAAGTCCGTCATTATACACAGGACGTCCGTGTGTATCCGTCAGCACACAGAGGACGTCCGTGTCTGTCAGTGTGTGTCGTGTGTGTCCGTCAGCACACAGAGGACATCCGTGGCTGTCCGTCAGTACACATATCAGCACGGTCCTTGGACTCAGCACGCTGACCCTTCCCGTGGACTGTTCGGGGATTTTGGCCAACATGGGCTGTCTGTTCAGTACACACAAGACGTACGTGGGTGTCCGCCAGCACACACAGGACGTCCGTGGCTGTCCGTCAACACACACAGGACGTTTGTGGCTGTCCGTGTGTGTCTGTCAGCACACAGAACGTCGTGGGTCCATCAGTACATATATCAGCGCGTTGGTCCTTGGACTCAACACGTTGGTCCTTGGACTCAGCATGCTGGCCCTTCCCGTGGACTGCTTGGGTGATTTTGGCCCACGTGGGCTGTCTGTTCAGTACAAACGGGACGTCCGTGGGTGTCCGCTAGCACACACAGGATGTCCGTGGCAGTCCGTAAGCACACACAGGACGTCCATGGCTGTCCTTGTGTGTCCATGTGTGTCAGTCAGTACACACAAGACGTACGTGGCTGTCTATCAGTACACGTATCAGCACGCTGGTCCTTGGACTCAGCACGCTGCCCTACCCGTGGACTGTTCGGGTGATTTTGGCGCATGTGGGCTGTCTGTTCAGTACACACAGGACGTCCTTGGGTGTCCTTCAGCACACATAAGACGTCCGTGGCTGTCCGTGTGTTCCGTGTGTGTCCATGTGGGTCAGTCAGCACACATAGGACTTCCACGGCTGTCTATCAGTACACATATCAGCACGCTGGTCTTGGACTCAGCACGTCCCTTCCCGTGGACTGTTCAGGTGATTTTGGTCCACGTGGGCTGTCTGTTCAGTACACACAAGACGTCCGTGGGTTTCCGCCAGCACACACAGGATGTCCGTTGCTGTCTGTGGCTGTCAGTCAACACACACAGAACGTTCGTGGCTGTCCGTGTGTGTCTGTGTATGTCGTTAGCACACACAGGACGTCCGTGGCTGTCCATCAGTACACATATCAGCACGATGGTCCTTGGACTCAGCACGCTGGCCCTTCCCGTGGACTGTTTGGGTGATTTTGGCCCATGTGGGCTGTCTGTTCAGTACACACAAGATGTCCGTGGGTGTCCGCCAGCACACACAGGACCTCCGTGGCTGTCTGTGGTTGTCCGTCAGCACACACAGGACGTCAGTGGCTGTCCGTGGGTGTCTGCCAGCACTAAGGACGTCTGTGGCTGTCTGTGGCTGTCCCTCAGCACACACAGGACGTCTGTGGATCCGTGTGTGTCCATTTGTGTCTGTGTGTGTCCGCCAGCACACACAGGACGTCCGTGGCTATCCATCAGTACACATATCAGCACGCTGGTCCTTGGACTCAGCACGCTGGCCCTCCCATGGACTGTTCGGGTGATTTTGGCCCACGTGGGCTATCTGTTCAGTAGACACAGGACGTCCGTGGAAGTCCGTCATTACACACAGGACGTCCGTGGAAGTCCGTCATTACACACAGGATGTCCGTGTGTATCCGTCAGCACACAGAGGACGTCTGTGTCTGTCAGTGTGTGTTGGTGTGTGTCCGTCAGAGCACACAGAGGACATCCGTGGCTGTCCGTCAGTACACATATCAGCACGGTCCTTGGACTCAGCATGCTGACCCTTCCCGTGGACTCAGCATGCTGACCCTTCCCGTGGACTGTTCGGGTGATTTTGGCCCACATGGGCTGTCTGTTCAGTACACACAAGACGTACGTGGGTGTCCGCCAGCACACACAGGACGTCCGTGGCTGTCGTCAACACACACAGGACGTTTGTGGCTGTCCGGTGTGTCCGTCAGCACACATAGGACGTCCGTGGCTGTCCATCAGTACATATATCAGCGCGTTGGTCCTTGGACTCAACACGTTGGTCCTTGGACTCAGCACGCTGGCCCTTCCCGTGGACTGCTTGGGTGATTTTGGCCCACGTGGGCTGTCTGTTCAGTACACACGGGACGTCCGTGGGTGTCTGCCAGCACACACAAGATGTTCGTGGCTGTCCGTCAGCACACACAGGATGTCCATGGCTGTCCTTGTGTGTCCGTGTGTGTCCGTCAGCACACACAGGACGTACGTGGCTGTCTATCAGTACACTATCAGCAAGCTGGTCTTGGACTCAGCACGCCGCCCTCCCGTGGACTGTTCGGGTGATTTTGGCCCACGTGGGCTGTCTGTTCAGTACACACAGGACGTCCTTGGGTTTCCATCAGCACACACAGGACGTCCGTGGCTGTCCGTGTGTGTCCATGTGTGTCAGTCAGCACACACGGGACTTCCATGGCTGTCTATCAGTACACATATCAGCACGCTGGTCCTTGGACTCAGCACGCTGCCTTCCGTGGACTGTTCGGGTAATTTGGCCCACGTGGGCTGTCTGTTCAGTATACACAGGCCATCTGTGGGTGCCCGTCAGCACACACAGGACGTCCGTGGCTGTCCGTGTGTGTCCGTCAGCACCCACAGGACTTCCGTGGCTGTATATCAGTACACATATCAGCACGCTGGTCCTTGGACTCAGCACGCTGCCTTTCCCGTGGACTGTTCAGGTGATTTTGGACCATGTGGGCTGTCTGTTCAGTACACACAGGACGTCCGTTGGTTTCCGCCAGCACAAACAGGACATCCATGGCTGTCGGTCAACACACAGGACGTTCGTGGCTGTCCGTTTGTTTCCGTGTGTGTCCATCAGCACACAGGACGTCCGTCCATCAGAACACATATCAGCACGCTGGTCCTTGGACTCAGCATGCTGGCCTGTCACGCCCCCAATCCTGAATAGGATTTTTGGGACGGCCATGGTTCGAGGAAACGTACAAGCCAGTCTTGAGACATCAAGGCAAGCGTTCCATGGTCGAGAAAGAAGGTTAAGGATATAAGGAGGAAACTTAGACTTAACCTTATACGAGCTAAGTGTCAGCTAGGACGAGTACCTGTGAAGAACAAGTACCTGTTGCCCAGGATAGACGAACTGTTGGATCAACTCAAAGGAGCCAAGTGGTTTTCCAAGATTGATTTGGCTTCAGGGTATCATCAGATCCCTATAGAGCCAAATGATATTAGGAAGACGGCATTTAGGACCAGGTACGGTCATTACGAGTTCGTAGTGATGCCGTTCGGTCTGACCAATGCACCTGCCGCTTTCATGAAAATGATGAAAAGCGTGTTCCGAGATTCTTGGATGAATTCGTGATCATCTTCATTGATGATATCCTAATTTATTCCAAGGATGAGGAATCTCATAGGAAACACTTGAGAGCCGTGCTGGAACGATTACGAGAACACAAACTCTATGCTAAACTCAGTAAATGTAGCTTTTGGCAGAAGAGTATTGGGTTCCTCGGCCATATTGTTTCCGATCAGGGCATCTCGGTGGATCCAGAGAAGATCAGGGCAATCAAGGATTGGCCCCGACCACGCAGTGCTACGGAAGTCAGAAGCTTCTTAAGGCTGGCAGGTTACTATAGAAATTTGTGAAAAGGATTCGCAAGCTTGGCTCAGCCTATGACGCGGTTGACTGGGAAGGACGTTAAGTTCACATGGGTGAAGAGTGTGAGGAATGTTTCTCCGCACTTAAGAACATGCTGACTAGCGCACCCGTCCTAGTGCTTCCGGAGGCCGATCAACCATATGTGGTCTATACGGACGCGTCCATCACTGGACTAGGTTGCGTATTGACCCAGCATGGGAAAGTCATTGCCTATGCGTCCAGGCAGTTGAGGAAACATGAGGGAAACTACCCCACCCATGATCTCGAAATGGCTGCGGTAGTATTCGCCTTAAAGATTGGCGATCATACTTGTATGGCGCCAAAGTTCAGATACTTACGGACCATAAGAGTCTTAAGTATATATTCACCCAGCCTGAGTTAAACTTAAGGCAGAGGAGGTGGATGGAATTCGTAGCTGACTACGATTTGGACATCACCTACTATCCGGGAAAGGCTAATCTGGTAGCAGACGCTTTGAGCCGGAGAAGAGGGCTGATGTATCGGCCGAACGGGAGGCGGACGACCTGGACGGTATGGTCCGTGCTCTGCGGCTGAAGTGCTGACTACGACAACGAAGCTTTAGGGTTGGAGGCGGTTAACCAAGCCGACCTGCTTACTCGAATCCGGTTGGCTCAAGGTCAGGACGAGAACCTGAATAAGGTCGCTCAGAATGATAGGACGGAGTACCAGATCGCAAAGAATGGTACCATCCTAGTAAACGGTCGGATCAGTGTTCCTAATGATAGGAGTCTAATGGAAGAGATTATGAGGGAGGCTCATAAGTCCAGATTCTCGGTTCATCCTGGTGCGACTAAGATGTACCAGAACCTTAAGAAATTCTATCATTGGATCCGTATGAAGGCAGATGTAGCGGAATGGGTGGCCAAGTGTTCCACTTGCCAACTCATCAAAGCAGAACATCAGGTGCCTAGTGGGTTATTACAAAGCTTGCCTATTCCGGAATGGAAATGGGATCACATCACAATGGACTTTGTGACCGGGTTCCCTACCACGAGGAATAAGAAGGATGCGGTTTGGGTTGTGGTAGATCGACTAACCAAATCAGCACACTTCCTGGCTATCAAGAAGTCGGATGGGGTAGATCAGATTGTATGTAAGTACATTGATGAGATCGTCCGACTACATGGTGTGCCGGCAAGCATAGTCTCGGATAGGGATTCAAGGTTCACATCTTACTTCTGGAAGGCTTTCCAAAAGGCCTTAGGAACAAGGGTGAACATGAGTACAGCCTATCACCCACAGACGGATGGACAGTCTGAACGTACGATCCAGACATTGGAAGATATGTTGCGAGCATGTGTTCTAGACTGGGGTGATTCCTGGGAGAAACATCTACCTCTGGTGGTAGAATTTGCTTACAACAATAGTTTCCATAGTAGTATTGGCATGTCGCCATACGAAGCTCTGTATGGGCGACCATGCAGGACACCCTTATGCTGGACCCAAGTTGGGGAACGCAGCATGATTGGTC
Organism: Brassica napus; assembly: GCF_020379485.1. Classification (NCBI taxonomy): domain Eukaryota; kingdom Viridiplantae; phylum Streptophyta; class Magnoliopsida; order Brassicales; family Brassicaceae; genus Brassica; species Brassica napus. The sequence goes on along the minus strand of NW_026015897.1, from coordinate 12,883 downwards.
TGGAGATTGTCGAAGAGACAACCGAAAAGATCAAGTTCTTGAGGGACAAGATGAGACAGGCACAAGATCGCCAAAAGAACTATGCAGATCGAAGAAGGAAAGATCTCGAGTTTCAAGTAGGTGACTTGGTGTATCTCAAAATGATTACCTTCAAAGGACGAGTCTGAATTTCGGGAGACGGAAGTTAGACCCGAGATACTTGGGGCCGTTCAAGGTCATTGAAAGAGTTGGGATGGTGGCCTACAAGTTGGACTTGCCGGCCAAGATGGACGCATTTCATAATGTGTTCCACGTCTCCCAACTTCGGAAATGTTTGACGGACCAAGACATCGCTCTTCCTGCCATTCCAGACGATCTTGGTAAGAACCTAACCTTGGAAACGAGGCCAGTTCGAATCATAGATAGGATGGAAAAAGCAACAAGGAAGAAGACGGTCCAGATGGTCAAGGTCGTCTGGGACTGTAATGGTCAGGACATAATCACTTGGGAGACCGAAGCTAGAATGAAAGCAGAGTACCCAGAGTGGTTGGACCAGTTTGTTTCCGAGGAAGCATTCGATTCGGATTCGAGGACGAATCCATCCCAAGGGGGGGGGAGACTTGTCACGCCCCCAATCCTGAATAGGATTGTTGGGACGGCCACGGTTCGAGGAAACGTACAAGCCAGTCTTGAGACATCAAGGCAAGCGTTCCATGGTCGAGAAAGAAGGTTAAGGAATAAGGAAACTTAGACTTAACCTTATACGAGCTAAGTGTCAGCTAGGACGAGTAAGACGGTAGCTAGGACGAAGTGGACGAGTAGCTCGGCCAGCTCAAGGAAGCTAGGTTCAGTTCACTCCAGCTCAGTCCCTACTAAGTCAGCTCCACTAGCTGGACTACTAGCTCACTCAGCTGAGGCAGCTGAGTGTCAGCTCATCTCAGCTAGACGGACTGTCCGGGCTTTAGGCCGATGGTCCGGGTCCGGGTCAGTGGCGGGCTGGGAGGTCCGGCCATGAGGCCATGGGCTGTTGGGTCCTTGGGCAAGGCTGTGGGCTGTGTCCAGGAGGCTGGGGCGTGGGTTGGGCTTGTGGCCGACCCCAAACCCAATCAGAAAGGGCGAAGGGATGCAAGTGGCCGAAAGGGGGCAACCTCTTGGCCGATGGTGCCCATTCGCTAGCAAGTCGTGCCTGTTCGTAGGGCAAGACTTACCCCCTCGTTTTCTATAAATATGGGGGCTCTCTGGTCGATTTCATTATCCAATTCCAGAGTAAAATACTCAGAGAAAACGTAGAGAGAAAGAAAGAGAGAGAGAAAGAGAGAGTTCCGGCCAAGAGAAAGGCCGATTGTGGTGGTGTTGTGTTCCGGCGACTCTGATCGTTTGAGAACTAACTCCGGTCAAGAATGGGAGATCAAGACAAGGAGAAGAGCATGGAGAACCCAGATGTGGTTCACAGGTATGTGATGGGCCGTGGCTCCATCAGACCGAACGGACGGTCCATGCGACCGCACCGCGGCTCTCTCTGGTCGGTTCCTAAGTCCCATCCGGCTCTCCTTATCTATTTCAATTCGTTTCTCTTCTCTTCTCTCTGGTTAAACACGAAAGGTTGTGTTGGTTGAGTCCAAGGGACACGTCCCTAGGCTTTGGCCGAACATAACCAGACCGCTAGCCTTGACACGGGTCGGTTAGACGGATGATCCGATCGCACCAAGACTGGGCGGTTAGGACGAACGGTGGGAATGACCCAAAGGGCACGAGTTGTCAAGAGTCATGAGTGTTCAAAGGTTGTGAGTGCCAAAGGGTGTCAGGGACCAAAAGGTACGAGTTACCAAAGGTTGCGAACATCAAAAGGTACGAGAACCAGGAGGCACGATTGGCCAAAGGGTGCATGTTCCAAACGGTGTCTTTCGGGACAGGCTAGGACCGATCCTTATGGATCAGCCTATGGCTTGTCTAGTCAAGACAAGGTCACGGTTTGTCTAAGCCAAGGTAGAGTCGCAAGGTCTGACCGGTTGCTAAGCCTTCCGGATTAGGCTTGAGGCTTACTAGGCCGATTGGATCCAGGCCTAAGGCCGGATCAGGTAAGGGAGTCCGTTGGGCCATGAGCCGGACTCCATTGGCCGGTCGCACCTAGATTCTATCCGGATAGACGGATTGGTCTTTGGGACGATCCGGATCTGTTCGTGTGTTCTGTTATCTATTCTGGACTATCTATCTGATTCTAAGTCAAGGGGTGGTTGGTTGAATGACTTAGCATACGGTAGGTAGGTTCGCACGTTTATGATTATGTTGACTGAGGTTTATCTAAGTTCTAGGAACCAAGCCAAGCATTGTAGAATCAATCCGTTCTATTCTCGGTTATGATTAATGCTTATCTGGTTGTGGTTTCAGGAACTAAGGATGGTTCTGGTCAAGCCAAGGAGCGTGAAGGCTCGGTCAGTGAGAGGCTGTGTAACGTGTGGTTAGATGATGCTAGGGAAGAACTAGTGATTGTCTATGAGACTGTTAAGAAGTTGTGTATTGAATCTCATGTCTAAGTAATACAAAGTTTATACATTGTTATTCCGCTGTGCAATCTGTTCCTTGTTTATGAACCTCATATTCGAATATGACTTAGTACTAATAGACTTAAAAATGGATCAAACAAGCAGAGAAATTAATAAGTAAGCATGCGCACTCCATCGGTCGAGAGGCGGGTTCGGGTCTTAAATGGCCCTTCCCCGTGGACTGTTTGGGTGATTTGGCCCAGGTGGGCTGTCCGTTCAGTACACACAGGATGTCTGTGGGTGTCCGCCAGCACACACAGGACGTCCATGGATGTTGTGGCTGTCTGTCAGCACACACAAGACGTCAGTGGCTGTCCAAGGTGTGTCTGGGTGGTCCATGTGTGTCCGTCAGCACACACAGGACGTCCGTGGCTGTCTATCAGTACACATATCAGCACGTTGGTCCTGGACTCAGCACGCTGGCCCTTCCCGTGGACTGTTGGTGATTTTGCCCACGTGGGCTGGTCTGTTCAGTACACACAGGACGTACGTGGGTGTCCGCCAGCACACACAGGATGTCCGTGGCTGTTGTGGATGTCCGTCAGCACACACAGGACGCCCGTAGCTATCGTGTGTGTCCGTGGTGTATGTGTGTGTCCGTCAGCACACACGGACGTCCGTGGCTATCCATCAGTACACGTATCAGCACGCTGGTCCTTGGATCAGCACGCTGGCCCTTCCCGTGGATTGTTGGGTGATTTTGGCCCACGTGGGCTATTGTTCCTGTACACAGGAGTTCGTGGGGGTCCGTCAGCACACACAGGACGTCAGTGGTGTCCGTCAGCACACACAGGACGTCCGTGGCTGTCAGTGTGTGTCGTGTGTGTCCGTCAGCACACAGAAGACATCCATGGCTGTCCATCAGTACACATATCAGCACGGTCCTTGGACTCAGCACGCGGACCCTTCCCGTGGACTGTTCGGGTGATTTTGGCCCACATGGGCTGTCTGTTCTGTTCACACAGGACGTACGTGGGTGTCCGCCAGCACACGCAGGACGTTGTGGCTGTCCATCAGTACATATTCGCGCGTTGGTCCTGGACTCAGCACGTTGGTCCTTGGAAAGCAAGCTGGACTTTCCCGTGGACTGTTTGGGTGATTTTGGCCCAGTGGGCTGTCTGTTCAGTACACACAGGACGTCCGTGGGTGTCCGCCAGCACACAGGACGTCCGTGGCTGTCCGTCAGCACACACAGGACGTCCGTGGCTCTGTGGCTGTCCGTCAGCACACACAGGACGTCCGTGGCTGTTCCGTGTTTCCGTTGTGTTTCCATGTGGGTCCGTCAGCACAAAGGATTCCATGGCTGTCCATCAGTACACATATCAGCACGCTGGTCCTGGACTCAGCACGTCCCTTCCCGTGGACTGTTCAGGTGATTTTGGCCCACGTGGGCTGTCTGTTCAGTACACACAAGACGTCCGTGGGTTTCCGCCAGCACACACAGGAGTCTGGTTGTTGTCCGTGGCTTCAGTTCCCACCACAGAACGTTCGTGGCTGTCCGTGTGGTCCGTGTAGTTCGTCAGCACAACAGGCGTCCGTGGCTGTCATCAGTACACATATCAGCACGCTGGTCCTTGGTCAGCACTCTGGCCCTTCCCGTGGAGTGTGGTGATTTTGGCCAATGTGGGCTGTTGTTCAGTACACACAAGATATCCGTGGTGTCCGCCAGCACACACAGGAACGTCCGTGTCTGGATGTGGCTGTCCGTCAGCCAAACACGGAGTCAGTGGCTGTCCGTGTGTGGTCTGTGTTGTCTGTGGTGTCCGTGTTGTCCGTCAGCACACACAGGACGCGGTGGCTGTCCAACAGTACACAAATCAGCACGTTGGTCCTGGGACTCAGCACGCTGGCCCTTCCCGGGGACTGTTTGGTGCTTTGGCCCACGTGGGCTGTCTGTTTCAGGACACACAGGACGTCCGGGGGTGTCTGCCAGGACACTAAGGCGTCTGTGGCTGTCTGAGGCTGTCCCTCAGACACACAGGTCTGACGTCCGTGGCTATCCGTGTGTGTCCAGTGTGTCTGGTGTGTCGCTATTACATCAGTAAAATATCAGCACGCTGGTCCTTGGACTCAGCACGTTGTAAGACCCGATCCTGGATTCCTCAATCCAACCAGACCGCGGCCTCACCAAACAATGCAACCAATTCCATCTTTCATATTCAAGTTCAAGTGTTAAATAATTCTAAGTCTTTTTCAGAGTTTTGAGGTTCCAACATTCACACTTAAACAATCAAGCATCAACTAATGAAAATAGATACTTCATAGATATTAACCAAGGTTCATACATCATTCATCATCCTAAATAATAGAATACATACTAGAATCGCATAAGTTCACAAGTTGCACAATAGGCTACAATAATCACACAATTTTCAGAATCAACCCAATCACCACACATCTTCCCATGGCCGCGGTCCTCATGGTGCTTTTCCCTTACCACGGTCCATTTCTGGTCCTGGATCCAACACAAACAACCACACAATCACAAGGTTAGATTACAAAACAAGAATCAAATCACATTGCATGGTCGGATCCAATCTAGTCAAGAACAATCATCAAAAATGTCAAATCTGACCCCTTTAAAAAGAGATCCAAATACCAAATAAAATTCATGATAATTCATGATAATTCAGAAGAAAAATATTCCCATAAACAGATTCAAAAGAATCGGCTCAGATCATAGTGATCTCGGCCATGAACAGCCCACACAAGAACAAGGGACTTTCATGGAATTTGATCAGGCCAAGGCCTTAGGATCAATGAATCCTTTCCTGTAACAACATAAACCATTCCATAGCACAACATATAAGAGAAACAGAGTAGAAGAAGTCAGAGTAAGGAGTAGCCAATCGATCCAAACCGGCCAGGCTCACACGGCCATCATCCGCGGCCTTGTCCGGTTACTCTTGGCCACACCTCTCACCTTAGGAGTTCGGTCTCCAGGGGCGACTTCCTTCTCTTTCTCCTTTGCCTTCTCCTTGTCTTTCTGTCTCAAATCCATCCTCTTGATCACACGCCCAAACACACCAGGAACACTCAAGAACAATCTCTTGGATCAAATCGGCCGATCCAAAGTTTCTGTCTCTCTTTCTCTCTTGAATTTTCTCTGTGTTTCTCTCTGTGTGTGGAATGAGTAAAAACCGACCAGAATGATCAGAAATGAGAGAGAGAAGACGATTTAAACTGTCCCCAACCGCCTGGGCGAACAGTTACCAAAATCCCTTCCTTCTTCCCAAAACCGTCCCATAACCGTCCCATAACCGCCCTTGGCGGTTTCTCCCCTTTTCTTCCTTTGGCAAATCGATCACTGAGCCTCAGCTCACACTCTGGGAGCTTGCCCGCTCCCTATCCCAAGCCTAAGACCCATTTGGTCGAACCGTCCTGCACCCGGACCATCGGCTCGCCCAGTAACCGTCCCGGACTCGCCCACACTGATCCGAACCAGAACGCACCGTTCACTGGATTGAGCTGACCCCCAGCTGTTCCCAGCTGATTGAGCTAGCCCACCAGCTCCTGTGAGCTGAACAGATCATGGTGAACTGATTACCAGCTGAACCGAGCTGATTGAACTCAAACCAACACTCGTCCAGCTGCCTAAACACTCACCCAGCCCCTTTACCCTTATTTCCATCGTATCCTGGTTAAGTCTCAGCTGACTGATGCCCTTAACCTTCATTCAGGGCCATGATACGCTTTCTCAAGGTCTAATGACCTGACTGGTGCGTCTCCCCGCACCATGGCCCGTCCGGCCGATCCTATCTAGGATCGGGGACATGACAAGTCTCCCCCACTAACTTGGGATTCGTCCTCGAATCCATGTTAAGTGTTTCATCAGGAAGAAATTGTCTGTACCACTCCGGATACATTGTTTTCATCTTTGCTTCTGTTTCCCAAGTGATGAGGTCTTTACCATTGTAATCCCACACCACTTTGATCATGGGAACTGTCTTCTTTCTCATAGCTTTCTCTGACCGATCCACAATCCGAACCGGCAAGGTTTCCAAAGTCAGGTCCTTACCAAGGTCAGCAGGAACCTCAGGCAAGACAATGTCTTGTTCAGACAAGCATTTCCGGAGTTGGGATACATGGAACACATTGTGGTATGCATCCATTGCCGATGGCAAGTCCAACTTGTATGCCACTGCACCCACTCTCTCTATGATCCTGAATGGACCCAAGTACCTAGGGTCCAGTTTCTTTCGTCCAGAAATCCTGGTCCTACCCTTAAAGGTAATCATCTTGAGATACACCAGGTCATTGACCTCAAACTCAAGATGTTTCCTACGCTTGTCCGCATAGCTCTTTTGGCGGTCCTGCGCCTCTTTCATCTTCTCTTTGACCATCCTGATCTTCTCAGTGGTCTGTTCTACAATCTCAGGTCCCAACATGCTACGCTCCCCCACTTGGGTCCAGCATAGGGGTGTCCTGCACGGCCTACCATACAAAGCCTCATATGGCGACATACCAATGCTTGTATGGAAGCTGTTATTATAAGCAAACTCCACTAAAGGTAAGTGTTTTTCCCAAGACTCTCCCCAGTCTAACACACATGCCCTTAGCATATCCTCTAAGGTTTGGATTGTCCTTTCAGACTGCCCATCCGTTTGAGGATGATAAGATGTGCTCATATTCACTCTGGTTCCCAAGGCCTTTTGGAAAGCCTGCCAGAAATAAGATGTAAATCTTGGATCCCTGTCCGAGACAATGCTTGCTGGAACACCATGCAACCTCACTATCTCGTCTAGGTACACTTGCACTATCCTGTCGACCCCATCCCCTTTCTTGATGGGTAGGAAATGAGCCGACTTGGTCAGCCGATCAACCACAACCCATACCGCATCTTTCTTATTCCTGGTCGTGGGAAATCCAGTCACAAATCCATTGTGATGTGATCCCATTTCCATTCTGGTATGGGTAGGTTCTGAAGTAGACCACTGGGAACCTGATGTTCTGCCTTCACCAGTTGACAAGTGGGACACTTAGCCACCCACTCTGCAACATCAGATTTCATCCTCACCCAATGGTAGTACCTTTTCAGATCCCTATACATTTTGTTCAGTCCAGGATGAACTGAAAACTTGGACTTATGAGCCTGTCTCATAATCTCTTCTTTGAGTTCCTTATCATTAGGAACACTGACCCTACCATTGACCAAGATGGTACCATTGTCAGTTGTCTGGTACTCAGTCTTGTCATTGGCGGCTACCTTCTTTAGATTTTCATCCAGGCCCTGAGCTTGCCTGATCCTGGTCAGGAGATCGGCCTGGTTCACCGCCTCCAATCCCAGTGGCTCATCTGAACCAACCAAGGTATTGAGGTTCAAGGACCTGATCATCCCTTCCAGTTCATCCGCCTCCCTCTCAGATGACACTTCAGCCCTTCTGCGGCTCAAGGCATCAGCCACTAGGTTAGCTTTCCCAGGATGATAAGCTATGTCCAGATCATAATCTGCAACAAATTCCATCCATCTCCTCTGCCTTAAGTTTAACTCAGGCTGAGTGAATATGTACTTCAAACTCTTATGGTCTGTGAGTATTTGCACCCTGGCACCATAAAGATATGATCTCCATATCTTTAATGCAAATACTACTGCAGCCATCTCCAAATCATGGGTTGGATAGTTACCCTCATGCTTCCTTAACTGCCGGGAAGCATAGGCTATCACCTTCCCATGTTGTGTCAAAACACAACCAAGACCAGTTATGGGATCATCCGTATACACCACATAAGGCTGATCAGCCTCAGGCAACACCAGGACAGGTGCATTAGTCAACATGTTCTTGAGTGCTGCAAAACTTTTCGCACACTCCTCAGACCATGTGAACCTCACGTCCTTGCCTGTCAGCTTAGTCATAGGTTGAGCTATGCTCGAGAACCCCTTGACATATTTCCGGTAATAACCAGCCAACCCTAAGAAGCTCCTCACTTCCGTAGCATTCTTTGGCTGTGGCCATTCCTGGATACATTTGATCTTATCTTGATCCACTGAGACTCCTTTATCAGACACCACATGCCCAAGGAATCCAATGCTCTTCTGCCAGAAGCTACACTTGCTTAGCTTAGCAAAGAGCTTCTGTTCTCTCAGGCGGCCCAACACCGCCCTAAGGTGTCTTTCATGGTCCTCCTTTGTCTTGGAATACACGAGTATATCATCAATGAAGATGATCACAAACTCGTCCAAGTATTCCCTGAAGATGCCGTTCATCATCTTCATGAATGCAGCAGGTGCATTGGTCAGTCCGAACGGCATGACCACAAACTCATAGTGACCATACCTAGTTCGGAATGCTGTCTTCCTCACATCACCTGGTGCAATGGGGATCTGATGATACCCAGAGGCCAAGTCAATCTTGGAGAACCACTTGGCTCCACGGAGTTGGTCCAACAACTCATCAATCCTGGGTAAAGGGTACTTGTTCTTCACAGTCACCCTGTTCAAACCCCTATAATCAATGCACAACCTAAAGCTACCATCCTTTTTCTTAACGAATAGGACTGGTGCTCCCCAAGGTGATACACTAGGGCGTATGAACCCCTTCTCAAGCAACTCCTCAAGTTGCTTCTTCAGCTCTGCCATCTCAGCTGGTGCCATTCTATATGGACTTTTTGATAACGGGGCCGTTCCAGGTTCCAATTCAATGATGAATGGGTCAGCCCTATCAGGGGGAATGCCCTGTAGTGCCCCAAACACATCCTGAAATTCTCGAACCAACGGTATACCCTCTGGGTCACAGGCCCCTACAACCTCATCAGTGTAAATGGTAGCCAAAAAGGCCTCACAACCATTTCCAAGCATCCGTTCTACTTGGACTGCTGAAACCACCAAACTACAAGAGGTTGGCTTGATTCCTTGGTACTTGATCGGGGGTCCAAACTCATTCTCAAGTTGCACCCTTCCCCGGTGACAATCTAGAGTTGCCCGATACTTTCCCAACCAGTCCATGCCCAAGATCACTTCATGATGCTTGAGGGGGACAACAATCAGATCTATAGGCATCGGCCTATCCAAGATCACCACAGGGATGTCCTTAACCAGACCGAGTGAGTTCATAACTTGCCCTCCGGCCGCACTCACTCGTTCAGGACCATCCCATGTTCCATACTGGAACAAACCTTTTCCTATCATACTTGGACTCACAAAACTATGTGTAGCTCCAGTATCAAATAGTGTGTGTGTTTCCACACCACCAATACTTAAGGTCCCTACACAAGACCCATCAAAGTATCTATCCATCCTAGATTCCATACCATGCAATTCTACTGGAATTGTAAAAGTAGTAGTCTAGAGTGTTACCATTGATCGCTTGGAAAGGCCGAGCCCCATCCACATCCTTGGATAGCTCATACACACGAGGTGTGGAGGTCTGGCCTCGTCCCTGAACTGGCTGCTGCTAGCCTCCCCACGTCCCTTACTTTGGTTGCCTTGCAACTTAGGGCAGTCCCTGCGGTAGTGGCCCTTCTGGCCGCAGTGGTGACAGGTCCTGGACTCACCCAACGGACTTGGACAATCCTTGGCTGAGTGATCCATCTTACCACATCGAGTGCAGGCACCCATGGCCTTCCAGCACTCTCCACCGTGGTATCGTCCACACTTAGGGCACTCTGACCTACCACTTGAGGTTTTACCCTCCTCGGTCGAGTCCCTCTTCCTCTTCTTGTCACCACTCTGACCCGAGGATACCACCACACTCTTCAGCTTCTGCTTACCCTCCTCGGTGAGGTTGGTCTCCAGCAAGGCCATCCTCTCAACCAACTCAGAAACCGTGGGAACTTACAAACAGAACAGTAGGTTCGAAGTTCCACCCTTAGGCCTCGGATGAACCTTCGGACTTGAACCTTCTCATCCTCCAGTTCTCTTCCCACATACCTTCTGAGTCGGTTGAACTCTTCTTCATACTCACGAACAGTCCTCCGTCCCTGAGTCAAGTCCAGGAACTTGGACTCCAAACGATCCCACGCCTCAGCAGGAAAGTACTTATGGTTGAACTCAACCTCAAAGTCAGCAAAATGCTCAATGGTGCCATTGGTACGCTTGTCCAAAGCTAACCACCAGTTATGTGCATCTCCCTCCAGGAAGTGTACTGCTATGTCCTTCTGGTAGTCCTCAGGACAACGCGTGGACTTGAAGTTCCGAACCAACCGGGTTCTCCACTCGTCCGCCTCCATAGGATCAACACTTCCAGCAAAGTGTTTGGTTCCCAACTTGGAGATATGCTCCAGCACCTTCAGGTAGTCCATACCATGCACTGGCCTGACCGGTGGGTCTATCTCAATCACCTCGGCCACACGGCCAGCACCAACATCGGTCACTCCAGCAGCAACCCGAACCGGGGGATTAGCCTGTCCTACGGACGAGTTCACCAATGGTGTGAACGCCTGTGTCAAGGAGGCTATCTGAGCTCCCATGACCTGCATAGCTTCCACCAAGCCCCTTATGGTCGGCTCAATGACCTCCTCAGCACCAGTGACCCGAACATTGTTTGCATCAACATTCTGGCCACTCCCAGCACCAACGTTGGATGACCCAGTATCTTCTCCATGGACTTGCTCTTGTTGCTCGTCCACATTAGTTTCATTAACCTCAGTAGGAAGAGTTGGACCCACTGGGAGTCCGGTGGCATTATCCACCTGCTCCACCAGAGCCGGTAGCACTGTGGTTGGAATGGTTCCAGCTGGTAACACTCCGGTCTGTTCAGCACCATCCTGCCCCACTGCTCCAGACGCCCCAGTCGCCTCCTTTCCTTTCCGAGATTTATACCTTCTTGTTCCCTTAGGAGTTACAAACACAAACAAAAGGTTAGTCCACAACTGAACACAAACCTCAATCACTCCTAAGTTAATCAGTAGAAAAGATTACTTAGAACCCAACTATCTCACCATGAGTCCAAACGGCCAAGTGTGTGGTGAACCAATAACCCAACAAATCCTAGAATCAAGAATGCTCTGATACCAACTTGTAAGACCCGATCCTGGATTCCTCAATCCAACCAGACCGCGGCCTCACAAACAATGCAACCAATTCCATCTTTCATATTCAAGTTCAAGTGTTAAATAATTCTAAGTCTTTTTCAGAGTTTTGAGGTTCCAACATTCACACTTAAACAATCAAGCATCAACTAATGAAAATAGATACTTCATAGATATTAACCAAGGTTCATACATCATTCATCATCCTAAATAATAGAATACATACTAGAATCGCATAAGTTCACAAGTTGCACAATAGGCTACAATAATCACACAATTTTCAGAATCAACCCAATCACCACACATCTTCCCATGGCCGCGGTCCTCATGGTGCTTTTCCCTTACCACGGTCCATTTCTGGTCCTGGATCCAACACAAAAACAACACACAATCACAAGGTTAGATTACAAAACAAGAATCAAATCACATTGCATGGTCGGATCCAATCTAGTCAAGAACAATCATCAAAAATGTCAAATCTGACCCCTTTAAAAAGAGATCCAAATACAAAATCAAAATTCATGATAATTCAGAAGAAAATATTCCCATAAACAGATTCAAAAGAATCGGCTCAGATCATAGTGATCTCGGCCATGAACAGCCCACACAAGAACAAGGGACTTTCATGGAAATTGGATCAGGCCAAGGCCTTAGGATCAATGAATCCTTTCCTGTAACAACATAAAACATTCCAAAGCACAACATATAAGAAGAAACAGAGTAGAAGAAGTCAGAGTAAGGAGTAGCCAATCGATCCAAACCGGCCAGGCTCACACGGCCATCATCCGCGGCCTTGTCCGGTACTCTTGGCCACACCTCTCACCTTAGGAGTTCGGTCTCCAGGGGCGACTTCTCTTCTCCTTCTCCTTGTCTTTCTGTCTCAAATCCATCCTCTTGATCACACGCCCCAAACACACCAGGAACACTCAAGAACAATCTCTTGGATCAAATCGGCCGATCCAAAGTTTCTGTCTCTCTTTCTCTCTTGAATTTTCTCTGTGTTTCTCTCTGTGTGGAATGAGAGAAGACGATTTTAAACTGTCCCCAACCGCCTGGGCGAACAGTTACCAAAATCCCTTCCTTTCTTCCAAAACCGTCCCATAACCGTCCCATAACCGCCCTTGGCGGTTTCTCCCCTTTTCTTCCTTTGGCAAATCGATCACTGAGCCTCAGCTCACACTCTGGGAGCTTGCCCGCTCCCTATCCCAAGCCTAAGACCCATTTGGTCGAACCGTCCTGCACCCGGACCATCGGCTCGCCCAGTAACCGTCCCGGACTCGCCCACACTGATCCGAACCAGAACGCACCGTTCACTGGATTGAGCTGACCCCCAGCTGTTCCCAGCTGATTGAGCTAGCCCACCAGCTCCTGTGAGCTGAACAGATCATGGTGAA